>NC_089526.1:473265-475765 GCF_963924715.1 Thunnus thynnus | reverse complement strand
AGACACAAAGACACACATACAGACACACACACACATACACACACACATACAGACACACAGACACACATACAGACACACACACACACATACAGACACACAGACACACATACAGACACACACACACACATACAGATACACAGACACACATACAGACATACAGACACACATACAGACACACAGACACACATACAGACACACAGACACACATACAGACACACAGACACACATACAGACACACATACAGACACACAGACACACACACACACACACATACAGACATACAGACACACATACAGACACACACACACACATACAGACACACAGACACACATACAGACACACACACACACATACAGACACACAGACACACATACAGACATACAGACACACATACAGACACACAGACACACATACAGACATACAGACACACATACAGACACACAGACACACATACAGACACACAGACACACATACAGACATACAGACACACATACAGACACACAGACACACATACAGACACACATACAGACATACAGACATACAGACATACAGACACACAGACACACATACAGACACACATACAGACATACAGACACACATACAGACACACAGACATGTGGAACGTGACAGGTCAACGTGACACCTGGCTGAGGGGGTGACATCACTGCTGCAGACTTACCTGGAGGAGACAGAGGCATGCTGGGATACATGCTGACAGGGTGGGGCTGACCGTATGGGTCAGAGTGGGGGGGCAGGTCGATCTGCAGACAGTCCTGCATGAATTCCTCCTTTATCAGAGACTGAGGACCTGAAGGAGGACAGGGGGCGGGGCCACGACAGACAGACAACGTCATTAAGATCCAGACTGAACACCTGCAGAAACCCAAACACAGCACCAAGTCCAGCACAGGTAGCGTGTAGTTAAGCTAGTTTACCTGCGGTGGCGGGGGACGCCACCCTCTCGTAGTGGTAGGGGTTCACACACACACTGTCGTACTTCAAATCGAAGGCAAACTGACAGAACTTGACATGTTTAAGTTCGTTCTTGTGGAGGTCAGGCCAACGCCACAGGCGGGCGTAGATCACATGAGGGAAACCTTTCCTACCGGATACCTGCAGACAGACAGGTGAGAGACAGACAGGTGAGAGACAGACAGACAGACAGACAGACAGACAGGTGAGAGACAGACAGGTGAGAGACTTACAGACAGACAGACAGACAGACAGGTGAGAGACAGACAGGTGAGAGACAGACAGGTGAGAAACTTACAGTCAGACAGACAGACAGACAGACAGACAGACAGGTGAGAGACAGACAGGTGAGAGACTTACAGACAGACAGACAGACAGACAGACAGGTCAGTGAGGAATCATCATTCATGGAAATTTAAACTGTGAGAACAAACTGAGTCATGGTGAGCAGAGGTTACCACGGAAACACTGTGTGTGTGTGTGTGTGTGTGTGTGTGTGTGTGTGTGTGTGTGTGTGTGTGTGTGTGTACCAGGTGATGCAGGGTTAACCCGTCAGGCCAAACCACAACTATGACATCATGTCTGACCTCAAGTGTGTGTGTGTGTGTGTGTGTGAGACAGTTGGACCTCAACACACTGTAAAAAATCATCACTCTGTTTGTATTTTGACTTTATACTTTATGTATAAAATCTTTCTTTCTTATTAATTCTTATAAGTAAAGAAAACTGGAATCAGCCAAGAAAAGTGCAACCGGTGCATCTGTGGTCCTTGTTACTCTACGAGCACAGAGGCAGCGTGTTGTTCATCGCAGTATTCCTGCGAAACACCAGGCGGCGCACAAACAAAACAACAAGTCAACGAATGTTCTTTGTTAGTGTTTACTTAGTTCTGTGTATCACGACATGGAGAGAAATGTTACAAACTTGAAAGTTATTTTCCTGTTTTGTTTGGTCACTTTCTGACATGAAGTGCAACAGAGAGAGGAAGTACAGGAGGGCAGGTTGCCTGGCAACAGTAGTGAACACACTGTATCTGTGTACTGTAATGACTGTCTCACCTGTCTGCCTGCATCCTACCACCACAGATACAGCAGAGCAGCACGGATCACATCCTTCAGTGTGCTGTTTATTGTATTTATCTGTTTGTTTGTATGTTATTGTGTTGTGTGTAAAACAAGTTGCCTCTAGTGGGATTCATAAATGAAGTTGTTTGTATTGTATTGTACAATATAGTACTTCAATTCAATTCAATACAACTTTATTTAACAGTGTTATTGCCAGATTAACACACACACACACACACACACACACACACATGCAGCATGAAGCAGCCTATCAGAGCAGAGCGTGCTCTGTGTGCACAGGTGAAGGGCAGGATAAGACTGCAGACAAAACATTCTCACACACACTCACACACACACACACACTCACTCACACACACACTCACACACACACACACACTCACACACACACACACACACACACACACACACTCACACACACACACAAACACACACACTCTCACACA
>NC_089526.1:413265-470765 GCF_963924715.1 Thunnus thynnus | reverse complement strand
CAGGCACTCAGTGAGGTTCTAGGTTTAACCCGAACCCTTCATACATATAGACACCTGGTGTAGTATTAACAGAACTGGGTTCACGTCTGAGTTCATGGTTCCAGGTGTTCTTCAGGAAGTTCCACAGGTTCTTGAGAAGCTTCCAGGGTGTCCTGAGGAGGATTTATAGGATAATAGAATACCCAATTAGATATTAAGGGGTTTCTTCTTTCGTTCTTAAAAATTCTCCAAAGGAGCTTGAAAAGGTTCCAGGGGTACTGGTTTCAGAGTTTGCTGAGGAGGTTCCAGTAAATGAGGATCTAGACTTCTGTAGTGGGCTGTGGGGTTTCTTCACAGGGTTTCAGATACTTGAGAAAGCTCTGGGTTAAAGAGGACTTCAGGGGTTCTTGAAAAGGTTCCACAGTGTCCTGTTGGGGTTTCATAAGATAATGGACGATCCAATGAGTCTTCCAAGAGAACTCAATAATGCTGCAGAGGAGTTTAAAAGGTTCTTTGGGTTCTGGAGGAGGTTCCATGGGATACTAAGAAGGTCCAGTGGGTTATTCATACCTTCTTTCCACCAGCTGCAACCGAGCACTGGTGCAGTTGGTTCAACTGGTGAACCTTCTAAGAACAGGCTTGCTTTTCCACACCTGCGGTTTCCTAGCAACGCTAACTTCAAGCACCTCACACTCCAACAGGGTGGGTGGCGGTAATGCACCGTAGCACCGGTTGCTACCCGCCATGAAACGGAACAAAGAAGAACTTCAAGTACAACAACAACGGCGGACTACATCACAGCATACTTCCTCTCATATGTCCTGCATACTGGACATATGAGAGGAAGTATGCTGTGATGTAGTCCGCATATGGAGCATATGTGCATGCTGGCTGCTGAATGAATGATGAAGTATTAACACTGAAGGAAACTCATGTGATGCAGTCACATGACTGAGATCACGGCCGGTGTTGCATCATATTTCCTGCAGAGCTGGAAGAAATCAGATCCTAATATATATTAAATAAATTTAACAAAGTACATTATTAATACTGATGAGTCAAAGCATAAGCAGAATAATATTATTTATTAAATATATATATATGTCACAATACTTCTATATTTTTACTGAAGTATGATTTTTAAATGCAAGAGTTTTCCTCACATCTACAACAGCGTCTCAGCTATTTTACAGTAACACTTCCAGGTGTTACTGGGATAAACTGACCACATACTGGGAATCTAAATGGTAACTTTCTCGCCTGAAAAAATATTAAAACTTATTAAAGTGACATATTAACAGCTTTTAGCCTGACTCACAATCAGAATCAGTCTGAAGAGACACGATGCGTTTTGGTTTTGGTTGGTTATGGTAACCCACCCCCCCAGACCAGCAGAGAGTCGGTTCTGCTCTGGAACCAGTTTTCCTGGCCGAGAGCAGATTCTTTGGCTGTCGAAATGTGTATAACCGGTTCAAGATTAGGTGCCGGTTCTGAACTCAACCTGCCTTGGTGGAAAAGGGGTATCAGAGGATTTCAGGTTCTCTGGGAGGTTCTTGTGGGTTGTTGAGAAACTCTCAGAGAATTTTGAGGGGATTTTGAGGAGGTTTCAGGGATTCCTGAGGGATTACTTACTGGGTTTCAGGAATTCTTGAACAGATTCGAGGGATTATTAAGGAGGCTCTGAAGGAGTTACTGAGGAGACAGCTGCTGTTAAGGAGGTGTTGAGGAGGTGCGAGTGGTCCTGGAGGAGTTCTTAGAGGTTCCAGGGCTTGTTAAAGTGGTTCTGCTGGTTCCTGGTTTGGCTCATATGAAGTTGTGAGCAGACTGATCCATGTTTACATCCTCTGGTGTGAAAATTACTGTCTGACAGTCTGTGACCACACCCAGTCTGCTGCTCTGATGCCCAGTCTGCTGCTCTGACGCCCAGTCTGCTGCTCTGATGCCCAGTCTGCTGCCCTGACGCCCGGTCTGCTGCTCTGATGCCCAGTCTGCTGCCCTGATGCCCAGTCTGCTGCCCTGACGCCCAGTCTGCTGCCCTGACGCCCAGTCTGCTGCTCTGACGCCCAGTCTGCTGCTCTGACGCCCAGTCTCCTCTGCAGCATTATTGAGTTCTCTTGGAAGACTCATTGGATCGTCCATTATCTTATGAAACCCCAACAGGACACTGTGGAACCTTTTCAAGAACCCCTGAAGTCCTCTTTAACCCAGAGCTTTCTCAAGTATCTGAAACCCTGTGAAGAAACCCCACAGCCCACTACAGAAGTCTAGATCCTCATTTACTGGAACCTCCTCAGCAAACTCTGAAACCAGTACCCCTGGAACCTTTTCAAGCTCCTTTGGAGAATTTTTAAGAACGAAAGAAGAAACCCCTTAATATCTAATTGGGTATTCTATTATCCTATAAATCCTCCTCAGGACACCCTGGAAGCTTCTCAAGAACCTGTGGAACTTCCTGGGAACATGATGGGAATGTTCTGGGAACGTAATGGGAATGTTATGGGAACGCGACGGGAACGTTCTGGGAACATTATGGGAACGTTATGGGAACGTTATGGGAACGCGACGGGGACACTATGGGAACGTTATGGGAAAGTTCTGGGAATATTATGGGAGCGTTCTGGGAACGTGACGGGAACATGACAGGAACGTTATGAGAACGTTATGGGAACATGACGGGAGCGTTCTGGGAACATTATGGGAACGTTATGGGAACATGACGGGAACGTTCTGGGAACGTTATGGGAACATGACGGGAACGTTATGGGAACGTTATGGGAACATGACGGGAGCGTTCTGGGAACATTATGGGAACGTTATGGGAACATGATGGGAACGTTCTAGGAACGTTATGGGAACATGACGGGAACATGATGGGAACGTTCTAGGAACGTTATGGGAACATGACGGGAGCGTTCTGGGAACATTATGGGAACATGATGGGAACGTTCTAGGAACGTTATGGGAACATGACGGGAACATTCTGGGATCGTTCTGGGAACATTATGGGAACGTTATGGGAACGTTATGGGAACATATGAGCATGTGAACAATCAGACTGAATATCAGACTGATGAGACAGAAACATGCAGCTTAAAGACACATGAGAGACGCCAGTGATCATGTGACTGTTAACCAGCTGAAGGTGTGTTGGGGAAGTGAAATTAACTTCACAGTGAATGTAATCGATTAATTGAGAAAACAATCTACAAATCAATTGATTATGAAAATAATCATTAGTTGCGGCCCGGTTGTGTCTGTACCTGCAGCCGTCCATCCAGCGTCCTCTGGATGGTCACACACTTGCTGGGATGGACGCCGTTGGTGGTGACGGCGGTGATGAGTGAGTCCAGCTCGTCCTTCTTCTCCTTCAGCTTCTTCACCAGGCTCTCGATGGCTCGCTTGGCGAAGCCCTCGTTCTCGCCGCCCTGCCGGTGGCACATCAGGCTGTGGACGATGCTCAGGCAGGCGTCGGCGCTGCTGGGGGCGGGGCTGAGCACCGACATGGTCACCTGCGGAGGGAACGTCCATCAATCCATTAGTGGATCGACAGCAAATTAATGAGCAAATGCAAAAATTCACTACGTCCAATTTCAGAAAAGTCAGTATTTGCTGATATTCTTCTTCTTCTATGAAAGTAAACTGAAGATTTTGTGCGTTTGGATCATTGGTCCAGTTTATGTTCTGGTTTAAATCCAAACGGACTCCAGCTGGTGCTATAGGAGAACTGGTCAACTCAGTTTTTATTTATATGACCCAATATCACAAAGGTTTTACAATCTGTATGATACAGACCCGCATAATTAAAACGCCACAGAAACGCTGAGATGGCAGAAAATAAGTGTAGACGAGGTTTCAGGAGGCTTCTGACATTCTGAAGAAGAACACTGGGTTCTTGAGAAGGTTCTCCTGCTGGACACCAGATGTGACTGGAGGCCTTAAGTCTCCACGTCACACTGCGTAAGATGAATACTGGACCACGATTGGCTCCAAACTAGTTATGATGTCACAAATCCTGCTCGTAGGCCCGCCCCTTAAAAACGAGACTTTCAATGAGCTCAGAGAAACTTTCCTCCTTCAGCAGACGAATGAAAACAAACTCAGAAGCTCAAACATTCAGCTGGAAGAAGAAGAGAAATGTGTTTTTGAGGGGACTTTACACATTGTTTTATGTATTTCTCTTTTCAAAGGACAATATTTCACTGTTTGCCTTTATGTTACATGAATTCTTGCCACGTTAAAATCAGATCACAACTAATGAAAGAAAAGTTAAATAATCGTCCTTTAAACATGTTTTTCATTGAATTCTGACACAATAATAATGTTTAATGTTTTACTTTATTTCTTTATTTATTTTTTTATGTCAGCATTTTTCGTCTTCCATATATTTAATCTCTATAAACAAACTCCTGAATGAATGAATGAATGAATGAGTGAATGAATGAATGGAAGGTTTGTCCTCAGTAACACTGAGTGACATGACTGAGCTCAATAACTAAGCTGTAATCTTATTGATGATCTGCAGATACAGTCTCACACACACACACACACACACACACTCATACACACACAATGTATATGAGTGTGTGTGTGTGTGTATATATATATATATATATATACACACACACACACTACATATATATGTATATATATATGTATATATGTATATATATATGTATATATGTGTGTATACATACACACACACACACATATATATATATATATATGTGTGTGTGTGTGTATGTGTGTGTATGTATACATTCTGCAGACAGACAGTTGCATCAACAGTTTCCACATATAAAAATATAAATATAAAATCATCCGGACGAGATCGACCCTCAGCGGGTTGTGTCAGCTTCACTGACCGGGATCAGGATGGACCCTCAGCGGGTTGTGTCAGCTTCACTGACCGGGATCAGGATCGACCCTCAGCGGGTTGTGTCAGCTTCTCTCGCCGGGATCAGGATGGACCCTCAGCGGGTTGTGTCAGCTTCTCTCGCCGGGATCAGGATGGACCCTCAGCGGGTTGTGTCAGCTTCTCTCGCCGGGATCAGGATGGACCCTCAGCGGGTTGTGTCAGCTTCTCTCGCCGGGATCAGGATGGACCCTCAGCGGGTTGTGTCAGCTTCACTGACCGGGACTCGGCTCCCTCCGCTCGGTTGTGTGTCTGCGTGTCCTCGGTCTGATGCAGACTATCAGTCTGCACCGGGAGTCAGCACCGGGTGGGGGGGAGGGGGGGGGGGGGGCAGCCAGACATAACAGGAAGTGAGGCTATGTCTGTAAATTATAAAAATAAAAGAAGCATCAAAATCGGAATAAACTTTATTTGCCGGGTATGCGCGATCATGTGACACCGCTTCTTAACGCATTGAAGACCGTGAGATGCAGCTGAAAGCCTCACAAGAAGTCAGTAAGTGACTTCTGTCAGACACGAAGCTTTATGTTAATGTAGCTGTTATTTTGAAGGTTGTAGCCGGAAATGTTTTTTCCGTTGGATACTTTCAGAAAGTTTGTTTGTGCACGTGACTTCTGCTCTGTGTGTGTGTGTGTGTGTGGTTGTGTGTGTGTGTGTGTGTGTGTGTGTGTGTGTGTGTGTGTGTGTGTGTGTGTGCGTGGTGAGTGTGTGTGTGTGTGTGTGTGTGTGTGTGTGTGTGTGTGTGCGTGGTGAGTGTGTGTGTGGTTGTGTTTGTGTGTGTGTGTGTGTCTGTTTCATTGGTTTATTTAACTGGTTTGTTTAACTGGTTCGTTTAACTGGTTTGTTTAACTGGTTTGTTTCATTGGTTTATTTAACTGGTTTGTTTAACTGGTTCGTTTCATTGGTTTGTTTAACTGGTTTGTTTAACTGGTTCGTTTAACTGGTTTGTTTAACTGGTTTGTTTCATTGGTTTATTTAACTGGTTTGTTTAACTGGTTCGTTTCATTGGTTTGTTTAACTGGTTTGTTTAACTGGTTTGTTTCATTGGTTTATTTAACTGGTTTGTTTAACTGGTTCGTTTAACTGGTTCGTTTAACTGGTTTGCTTCATTGGTTTGTTTAACTGGTTTGTTTAACTGGTTCATTTAACTGGTTTGTTTAACTGGTTTATTTAAATGGTTTATTTAACTGGTTTGTTTCATTGGTTTGTTTAACTGGTTTATTTAACTGGTTTGTTTCATTGGTTTGTTTAACTGGTTTGTTTAACTGGTTTGTTTCATTGGTTTATTTAACTGGTTTGTTTAACTAGTTTGTTTAACTGGTTTATTTAACTGGTTTATTTCATTGGTTTGTTTCATTGGGTTGTTTAACTGGTTCGTTTAACTGGTTTGTTTAACTGGTTTGTTTCATTGGTTTGTTTCATTGGTTTATTTAACTGGTTTGTTTCATTGGTTCGTTTAACTGGTTCGTTTAACTGGTTTGTTTAACTGGTTTGTTTAACTGGTTTGTTTCATTGTTTTGTTTCATTGGTTTGTTTCATTGGTTTATTTAACTGGTTTGTTTCATTGGTTTATTTAACTGGTTTGTTTCATTGGTTTGTTTAACTGGTTTGTTTAACTGGTTTGTTTCATTGGTTTGTTTAACTGGTTTGTTTAACTGGTTTGTTTCATTGGTTTGTTTAACTGGTTTGTTTAACTGGTTTGTTTCATTGGTTTGTTTAACTGGTTTGTTTAACTGGTTTGTTTCATTGGTTTGTTTAACTGGTTTGTTTCATTGGTTTATTTAACTGGTTTGTTTCATTGGTTTGTTTAACTGGTTTGTTTAACTGGTTCGTTTAACTGGTTCGTTTAACTGGTTCGTTTCATTGGTTCGTTTCATTGGTTCGTTTAACTGGTTTGTTTCATTGGTTTGTTTAACTGGTTTGTTTCATTGGTTTGTTTAACTGGTTCGTTTAACTGGTTCGTTTAACTGGTTCGTTTAACTGGTTCGCTTCATTGGTTTGTTTAACTGGTTCGTTTAACTGGTTCGTTTAACTGGTTCGTTTAAGTGGTTCGTTTCATTGGTTCGTTTAACTGGTTCGTTTCATTGGTTTATTTAACTGGTTTGTTTAACTGGTTTGTTTCATTGGTTTATTTAACTGGTTTGTTTCATTGGTTTATTTAACTGGTTTGTTTCATTGGTTAATTTAACTGGTTTGTTTAACTGGTTTATTTAACTGGTTTGTTTCATTGGTTTATTTAACTTGTTTGTTTAACTGGTTTGTTTCATTGGTTTGTTTCATTGGTTTGTTTAACTGGTTTGTTTAACTGGTTTGTTTCATTGGTTTGTTTAACTGGTTTGTTTCATTGGTTTATTTAACTGGTTTGTTTCATTGGTTTATTTAACTGGTTTGTTTAACTGGTTTATTTAACTGGTTTGTTTCATTGGTTTGTTTAACTGGTTTGTTTCATTGGTTTGTTTAACTGGTTTGTTTCATTGGCTTGTTTAACTGGTTTGTTTCATTGGTTTGTTTAACTGGTTTGTTTCATTGGTTTGTTTAACTGGTTTGTTTCATTGGTTTGTTTCATTGGTTTGTTTAACTGGTTTGTTTAACTGGTTTGTTTCATTGGTTTGTTTAACTGGTTTGTTTCATTGGTTTGTTTAACTGGTTTGTTTAACTGGTTTGTTTCATTGGTTTGTTTAACTGGTTTGTTTAACTGGTTTGTTTAATTGGTTTGTTTAACTGGTTTGTTTAACTGGTTTGTTTCATTGGTTTGTTTCATTGGTTTGTTTAACTGGTTTGTTTAACTGGTTTGTTTCATTGGTTCGTTTAACTGGTTTGTTTCATTGGTTTGTTTAACTGGTTTGTTTCATTGGTTTGTTTAACTGGTTTGTTTCATTGGTTTGTTTAACTGGTTTGTTTCATTGGTTTATTTAACTGGTTTGTTTCATTGGTTTATTTAACTGGTTTGTTTCATTGGTTTGTTTAACTGGTTTGTTTAACTGGTTTGTTTCATTGGTTTGTTTAACTGGTTTGTTTCATTGGTTTATTTAACTGGTTTGTTTCATTGGTTTATTTAACTGGTTTGTTTAACTGGTTTATTTAACTGGTTTGTTTCATTGGTTTGTTTAACTGGTTTGTTTCATTGGTTTGTTTAACTGGTTTGTTTCATTGGCTTGTTTAACTGGTTTGTTTCATTGGTTTGTTTAACTGGTTTGTTTCATTGGTTTGTTTAACTGGTTTGTTTCATTGGTTTGTTTCATTGGTTTGTTTAACTGGTTTGTTTAACTGGTTTGTTTCATTGGTTTGTTTAACTGGTTTGTTTCATTGGTTTGTTTAACTGGTTTGTTTAACTGGTTTGTTTCATTGGTTTGTTTAACTGGTTTGTTTAACTGGTTTGTTTAATTGGTTTGTTTAACTGGTTTGTTTAACTGGTTTGTTTCATTGGTTTGTTTCATTGGTTTGTTTAACTGGTTTGTTTAACTGGTTTGTTTCATTGGTTCGTTTAACTGGTTTGTTTCATTGGTTTGTTTAACTGGTTTGTTTCATTGGTTTGTTTAACTGGTTTGTTTCATTGGTTTGTTTAACTGGTTTGTTTCATTGGTTTATTTAACTGGTTTGTTTCATTGGTTTGTTTAACTGGTTTGTTTCATTGGTTTGTTTCATTGGTTTGTTTCATTGGTTTGTTTAACTGGTTTGTTTCATTGGTTTGTTTAACTGGTTTGTTTCATTGGTTTGTTTAACTGGTTTGTTTCATTGGTTTGTTTCATTGGTTTGTTTAACTGGTTTGTTTAACTGGTTTGTTTCATTGGTTTGTTTAACTGGTTTGTTTCATTGGTTTGTTTAACTGGTTTGTTTAACTGGTTTGTTTCATTGGTTTGTTTAACTGGTTTGTTTAACTGGTTTGTTTCATTGGTTTGTTTAACTGGTTTGTTTAACTGGTTTGTTTCATTGGTTTGTTTCATTGGTTTGTTTAACTGGTTTGTTTAACTGGTTTGTTTCATTGGTTCATTTAACTGGTTTGTTTCATTGGTTCGTTTAACTGGTTTGTTTCATTGGTTTGTTTCATTGGTTTGTTTAACTGGTTTGTTTCATTGGTTTGTTTAACTGGTCTGTTTAACTGGTTTGTTTCATTGGTTTGTTTAACTGGTTTGTTTCATTGGTTTGTTTAACTGGTTTGTTTCATTGGTTTGTTTAACTGGTTTATTTAACTGGTTTGTTTCATTGGTTTGTTTAACTTGTTTGTTTCATTGGTTTGTTTAACTGGTTTGTTTCATTGGTTTGTTTCATTGGTTTGTTTAACTGGTTTGTTTAACTGGTTTGTTTCATTGGTTTGTTTAACTGGTTTGTTTCATTGGTTTATTTAACTGGTTTGTTTCATTGGTTTATTTAACTGGTTTGTTTAACTGGTTTATTTAACTGGTTTGTTTCATTGGTTTGTTTAACTGGTTTGTTTCATTGGTTTGTTTAACTGGTTTGTTTCATTGGTTTATTTAACTGGTTTGTTTAACTGGTTTGTTTCATTGGTTTGTTTAACTGGTTTGTTTCATTGGTTTGTTTAACTGGTTTGTTTAACTGGTTTGTTTCAATGGTTACTTTAACTGGTTTGTTTAACTGGTTTGTTTAATTGGTTTGTTTAACTGGTTTGTTTAACTGGTTTGTTTCATTGGTTTGTTTCATTGGTTTGTTTAACTGGTTTGTTTAACTGGTTTGTTTCATTGGTTCGTTTAACTGGTTTGTTTCATTGGTTTGTTTAACTGGTTTGTTTCATTGGTTTGTTTAACTGGTTTGTTTCATTGGTTTGTTTAACTGGTTTGTTTCATTGGTTTATTTAACTGGTTTGTTTCATTGGTTTGTTTAACTGGTTTGTTTCATTGGTTTGTTTCATTGGTTTGTTTAACTGGTTTGTTTAACTGGTTTGTTTCATTGGTTTGTTTAACTGGTTTGTTTCATTGGTTTATTTAACTGGTTTGTTTCATTGGTTTGTTTAACTGGTTTGTTTCATTGGTTTGTTTAACTGGTTTGTTTCATTGGTTTGTTTAACTGGTTTGTTTCATTGGTTTGTTTAACTGGTTTGTTTCATTGGTTTGTTTCATTGGTTTGTTTAACTGGTTTGTTTAACTGGTTTGTTTCATTGGTTTGTTTAACTGGTTTGTTTCATTGGTTTGTTTAACTGGTTTGTTTAACTGGTTTGTTTCATTGGTTTGTTTAACTGGTTTGTTTAACTGGTTTGTTTCATTGGTTTGTTTAACTGGTTTGTTTAACTGGTTTGTTTCATTGGTTTGTTTCATTGGTTTGTTTAACTGGTTTGTTTAACTGGTTTGTTTCATTGGTTCGTTTAACTGGTTTGTTTCATTGGTTCGTTTAACTGGTTTGTTTCATTGGTTTGTTTCATTGGTTTGTTTAACTGGTTTGTTTCATTGGTTTGTTTAACTGGTCTGTTTAACTGGTTTGTTTCATTGGTTTGTTTAACTGGTTTGTTTCATTGGTTTGTTTAACTGGTTTATTTAACTGGTTTGTTTCATTGGTTTGTTTAACTTGTTTGTTTCATTGGTTTGTTTAACTGGTTTGTTTCATTGGTTTGTTTCATTGGTTTGTTTAACTGGTTTGTTTAACTGGTTTGTTTCATTGGTTTGTTTAACTGGTTTGTTTCATTGGTTTATTTAACTGGTTTGTTTCATTGGTTTATTTAACTGGTTTGTTTAACTGGTTTATTTAACTGGTTTGTTTCATTGGTTTGTTTAACTGGTTTGTTTCATTGGTTTGTTTAACTGGTTTGTTTCATTGGTTTGTTTAACTGGTTTGTTTCATTGGTTTATTTAACTGGTTTGTTTCATTGGTTTATTTAACTGGTTTGTTTAACTGGTTTGTTTCATTGGTTTATTTAACTGGTTTGTTTCATTGGTTTATTTAACTGGTTTGTTTCATTGGTTTATTTAACTGGTTTGTTTAACTGGTTTATTTAACTGGTTTGTTTCATTGGTTTGTTTAACTGGTTTGTTTCATTGGTTTGTTTAACTGGTTTGTTTCATTGGTTTGTTTCATTGGTTTGTTTAACTGGTTTGTTTAACTGGTTTGTTTCATTGGTTTGTTTAACTGGTTTGTTTAACTGGTTTGTTTAACTGGTTTGTTTCATTGGTTTGTTTAACTGGTTTGTTTCATTGGTTTTTTTAACTGGTTTGTTTCATTGGTTTGTTTAACTGGTTTGTTTCATTGGTTTATTTAACTGGTTTGTTTCATTGGTTTATTTAACTGGTTTGTTTAACTGGTTTGTTTCATTGGTTTATTTAACTGGTTTGTTTCATTGGTTTATTTAACTGGTTAGTTTCATTGGTTTATTTAACTGGTTTGTTTAACTGGTTTATTTAACTGGTTTGTTTCATTGGTTTGTTTAACTGGTTTGTTTCATTGGTTTGTTTAACTGGTTTGTTTCATTGGTTTGTTTAACTGGTTTGTTTCATTGGTTTGTTTAACTGGTTTGTTTCATTGGTTTCTTTAACTGGTTTGTTTAACTGGTTTGTTTAACTGGTTTGTTTAACTGGTTTGTTTCATTGGTTTGTTTAACTGGTTTGTTTAACTGGTTTGTTTCATTGGTTTGTTTAACTGGTTTGTTTAACTGGTTTGTTTCATTGGTTTGTTTAACTGGTTTGTTTAACTGGTTTGTTTCATTGGTTTGTTTAACTGGTTTGTTTAACTGGTTTGTTTCATTGGTTTGTTTAACTGGTTTGTTTAACTGGTTTGTTTCATTGGTTTGTTTCATTGGTTTGTTTAACTGGTTTGTTTAACTGGTTTGTTTCATTGGTTCATTTAACTGGTTTGTTTCATTGGTTTGTTTAACTGGTTTGTTTCATTGGTTTGTTTAACTGGTTTGTTTCATTGGTTTGTTTAACTGGTCTGTTTAACTGGTTTGTCTCATTTGTTTGTTTAACTGGTTTGTTTCATTGGTTTGTTTAACTGGTTTGTTTCATTGGTTTGTTTAACTGGTCTGTTTAACTGGTTTGTTTCATTGGTTTATTTAACTGGTTTGTTTCATTGGTTTGTTTAACTGGTTTGTTTAACTGGTTTGTTTCATTGGTTTGTTTAACTGGTTTGTTTAACTGGTTTGTTTAACTGGTTTGTTTCATTGGTTTGTTTCATTGGTTTGTTTAACTGGTTTGTTTAACTGGTTTGTTTCATTGGTTTATTTAACTGGTTTGTTTCATTGGTTTGTTTAACTGGTTTGTTTCATTGGTTTGTTTCATTGGTTTGTTTAACTGGTTTGTTTAACTGGTTTGTTTCATTGGTTTATTTAACTGGTTTGTTTCATTGATTTGTTTAACTGGTTTGTTTCATTGGTTTGTTTAACTGGTTTGTTTCATTGGTTTGTTTAACTGGTTTGTTTCATTGGTTTGTTTCATTGGTTTGTTTAACTGGTTTGTTTCATTGGTTTGTTTCATTGGTTTGTTTAACTGGTTTGTTTCATTGGTTTGTTTAACTGGTTTGTTTCATTGGTTTGTTTCATTGGTTTGTTTCATTGGTTTGTTTCATTGGTTTGTTTAACTGGTTTGTTTCATTGGTTTATTTAACTGGTTTGTTTAACTGGTTTGTTTAACTGGTTTGTTTCATTGGTTTGTTTCATTGGTTTGTTTAACTGGTTTGTTTCATTGGTTTGTTTAACTGGTTTGTTTAACTGGTTTGTTTCATCGGTTTGTTTCATCGGTTTGTTTAACTGGTTTGTTTCATTGGTTTGTTTAACTGGTTTGTTTAACTGGTTTGTTTAACTGGTTTGTTTAACTGGTTTGTTTCATTGGTTTTTTTAACTGGTTTGTTTAACTGGTTTGTTTCATTGGTTTGTTTAACTGGTTTGTTTCATTGGTTTGTTTAACTGGTTTGTTTCATTGGTTTGTTTAACTGGTCTGTTTAACTGGTTTGTTTCATTGGTTTGTTTAACTGGTTTGTTTCATTGGTTTGTTTAACTGGTTTGTTTAACTGGTTTGTTTCATTGGTTTGTTTAACTGGTTTGTTTAACTGGTTTGTTTAACTGGTTTGTTTCATTGGTTTGTTTCATTGGTTTGTTTCATTGGTTTGTTTAACTGGTTTGTTTAACTGGTTTGTTTCATTGGTTTATTTAACTGGTTTGTTTCATTGGTTTGTTTAACTGGTTTGTTTCATTGGTTTGTTTCATTGGTTTGTTTAACTGGTTTGTTTAACTGGTTTGTTTCATTGGTTTATTTAACTGGTTTGTTTCATTGGTTTGTTTAACTGGTTTGTTTCATTGGTTTATTTAACTGGTTTGTTTCATTGGTTTGTTTAACTGGTTTGTTTCATTGGTTTGTTTAACTGGTTTGTTTCATTGGTTTGTTTCATTGGTTTGTTTAACTGGTTTGTTTCATTGGTTTGTTTAACTGGTTTGTTTCATTGGTTTGTTTCATTGGTTTATTTAACTGGTTTGTTTCATTGGTTTATTTAACTGGTTTGTTTAACTGGTTTGTTTCATTGGTTTGTTTCATTGGTTTGTTTAACTGGTTTGTTTCATTGGTTTGTTTAACTGGTTTGTTTAACTGGTTTGTTTCATTGGTTTGTTTCATTGGTTTGTTTAACTGGTTTGTTTCATTGGTTTGTTTAACTGGTTTGTTTCATTGGTTTGTTTCATTGGTTTGTTTCATTGGTTTGTTTAACTGGTTTGTTTCATTGGTTTGTTTCATTGGTTTGTTTAACTGGTTTGTTTCATTGGTTTGTTTAACTGGTTTGTTTCATTGGTTTGTTTAACTGGTTTGTTTCATTGGTTTGTTTCATTGGTTTGTTTAACTGGTTTGTTTCATTGGTTTGTTTCATTGGTTTGTTTAACTGGTTCGTTCCATTGGTTCGTTTCATTGGTCCGTTTAACTGGTTTGTTTCATTGGTTTGTTTAACTGGTTTGTTTAACTGGTACGTTTAACTGGTTCGTTTAACTGGTTCGTTTAAGTGGTTCGTTTCATTGGTTCGTTTCATTGGTTCGTTTAACTGGTTCGTTTCATTGGTTTATTTAACTGGTTTGTTTCATTGGTTTGTTTAACTGGTCTGTTTAACTGGTTTGTTTCATTGGTTTGTTTAACTGGTTTGTTTCATTGGTTTGTTTAACTGGTTTGTTTCATTGGTTTGTTTAACTGGTTTATTTAACTGGTTTGTTTCATTGGTTTGTTTAACTTGTTTGTTTCATTGGTTTGTTTCATTGGTTTGTTTAACTGGTTTGTTTCATTGGTTTGTTTAACTGGTTTGTTTCATTGGTTTGTTTAACTGGTTTGTTTCATTGGTTTCTTTAACTGGTTTGTTTAACTGGTTTGTTTAACTGGTTTGTTTCATTGGTTTGTTTAACTGGTTTGTTTCATTGGTTTTTTTAACTGGTTTGTTTCATTGGTTTGTTTAACTGGTTTGTTTCATTGGTTTATTTAACTGGTTTGTTTCATTGGTTTATTTAACTGGTTTGTTTAACTGGTTTGTTTCATTGGTTTATTTAACTGGTTTGTTTCATTGGTTTATTTAACTGGTTAGTTTCATTGGTTTATTTAACTGGTTTGTTTAACTGGTTTATTTAACTGGTTTGTTTCATTGGTTTGTTTAACTGGTTTGTTTCATTGGTTTGTTTAACTGGTTTGTTTCATTGGTTTGTTTAACTGGTTTGTTTCATTGGTTTGTTTAACTGGTTTGTTTCATTGGTTTCTTTAACTGGTTTGTTTAACTGGTTTGTTTAACTGGTTTGTTTAACTGGTTTGTTTAACTGGTTTGTTTCATTGGTTTGTTTAACTGGTTTGTTTAACTGGTTTGTTTCATTGGTTTGTTTAACTGGTTTGTTTAACTGGTTTGTTTCATTGGTTTGTTTAACTGGTTTGTTTAACTGGTTTGTTTCATTGGTTTGTTTAACTGGTTTGTTTAACTGGTTTGTTTCATTGGTTTGTTTAACTGGTTTGTTTAACTGGTTTTCTTTCATTGGTTTGTTTCATTGGTTTGTTTCATTGGTTTGTTTAACTGGTTTGTTTCATTGGTTTGTTTAACTGGTTTGTTTAACTGGTTTGTTTCATTGGTTTGTTTAACTGGTTCGTTTAACTGGTACGTTTAACTGGTTCGTTTAACTGGTTCGTTTAAGTGGTTCGTTTCATTGGTTCGTTTCATTGGTTCGTTTAACTGGTTTGTTTCATTGGTTTGTTTAACTGGTTTGTTTCATTGGTTTGTTTAACTGGTCTGTTTAACTGGTTTGTTTCATTGGTTTGTTTAACTGGTTTGTTTCATTGGTTTGTTTAACTGGTTTATTTAACTGGTTTGTTTCATTGGTTTGTTTAACTTGTTTGTTTCATTGGTTTGTTTAACTGGTTTGTTTCATTGGTTTGTTTCATTGGTTTGTTTAACTGGTTTGTTTAACTGGTTTGTTTCATTGGTTTGTTTAACTGGTTTGTTTCATTGGTTTATTTAACTGGTTTGTTTCATTGGTTTATTTAACTGGTTTGTTTAACTGGTTTATTTAACTGGTTTGTTTCATTGGTTTGTTTAACTGGTTTGTTTCATTGGTTTGTTTAACTGGTTTGTTTCATTGGTTTGTTTAACTGGTTTGTTTCATTGGTTTATTTAACTGGTTTGTTTCATTGGTTTATTTAACTGGTTTGTTTAACTGGTTTGTTTCATTGGTTTATTTAACTGGTTTGTTTCATTGGTTTATTTAACTGGTTTGTTTCATTGGTTTATTTAACTGGTTTGTTTAACTGGTTTATTTAACTGGTTTGTTTCATTGGTTTGTTTAACTGGTTTGTTTCATTGGTTTGTTTAACTGGTTTGTTTCATTGGTTTGTTTCATTGGTTTGTTTAACTGGTTTGTTTAACTGGTTTGTTTCATTGGTTTGTTTAACTGGTTTGTTTAACTGGTTTGTTTAACTGATTTGTTTCATTGGTTTGTTTAACTGGTTTGTTTAATTGGTTTTTTTAACTGGTTTGTTTCATTGGTTTGTTTAACTGGTTTGTTTCATTGGTTTATTTAACTGGTTTGTTTCATTGGTTTATTTAACTGGTTTGTTTAACTGGTTTGTTTCATTGGTTTATTTAACTGGTTTGTTTCATTGGTTTATTTAACTGGTTAGTTTCATTGGTTTATTTAACTGGTTTGTTTAACTGGTTTATTTAACTGGTTTGTTTCATTGGTTTGTTTAACTGGTTTGTTTAACTGGTTTGTTTAACTGGTTTGTTTCATTGGTTTGTTTCATTGGTTTGTTTAACTGGTTTGTTTAACTGGTTTGTTTCATTGGTTTGTTTAACTGGTTTGTTTAACTGGTTTGTTTAACTGGTTTGTTTCATTGGTTTGTTTAACTGGTTTGTTTCATTGGTTTTTTTAACTGGTTTGTTTCATTGGTTTGTTTAACTGGTTTGTTTCATTGGTTTGTTTAACTGGTTTGTTTCATTGGTTTGTTTAACTGGTTTGTTTCATTGGTTTGTTTAACTGGTTTGTTTCATTGGTTTCTTTAACTGGTTTGTTTAACTGGTTTGTTTAACTGGTTTGTTTAACTGGTTTGTTTCATTGGTTTGTTTAACTGGTTTGTTTAACTGGTTTGTTTCATTGGTTTGTTTAACTGGTTTGTTTCATTGGTTTGTTTAACTGGTTTGTTTAACTGGTTTGTTTCATTGGTTTGTTTAACTGGTTTGTTTAACTGGTTTGTTTCATTGGTTTGTTTCATTGGTTTGTTTAACTGGTTTGTTTAACTGGTTTGTTTCATTGGTTCATTTAACTGGTTTGTTTCATTGGTTTGTTTAACTGGTTTGTTTCATTGGTTTGTTTAACTGGTTTGTTTCATTGGTTTGTTTAACTGGTCTGTTTAACTGGTTTGTTTCATTTGTTTGTTTAACTGGTTTGTTTCATTGGTTTGTTTAACTGGTTTGTTTCATTGGTTTGTTTAACTGGTCTGTTTAACTGGTTTGTTTCATTGGTTTATTTAACTGGTTTGTTTCATTGGTTTGTTTAACTGGTTTGTTTAACTGGTTTGTTTCATTGGTTTGTTTAACTGGTTTGTTTAACTGGTTTGTTTAACTGGTTTGTTTCATTGGTTTGTTTCATTGGTTTGTTTAACTGGTTTGTTTAACTGGTTTGTTTCATTGGTTTATTTAACTGGTTTGTTTCATTGGTTTGTTTAACTGGTTTGTTTCATTGGTTTGTTTCATTGGTTTGTTTAACTGGTTTGTTTAACTGGTTTGTTTCATTGGTTTATTTAACTGGTTTGTTTCATTGATTTGTTTAACTGGTTTGTTTCATTGGTTTGTTTAACTGGTTTGTTTCATTGGTTTGTTTAACTGGTTTGTTTCATTGGTTTGTTTCATTGGTTTGTTTAACTGGTTTGTTTCATTGGTTTGTTTCATTGGTTTGTTTCATTGGTTTGTTTAACTGGTTTGTTTCATTGGTTTGTTTAACTGGTCTGTTTAACTGGTTTGTTTCATTTGTTTGTTTAACTGGTTTGTTTCATTGGTTTGTTTAACTGGTTTGTTTCATTGGTTTGTTTAACTGGTTTGTTTCATTGGTTTATTTAACTGGTTTGTTTCATTGGTTTATTTAACTGGTTTGTTTAACTGGTTTATTTAACTGGTTTGTTTCATTGGTTTGTTTAACTGGTTTGTTTCATTGGTTTGTTTAACTGGTTTGTTTCATTGGTTTGTTTAACTGGTTTGTTTCATTGGTTTATTTAACTGGTTTGTTTCATTGGTTTATTTAACTGGTTTGTTTAACTGGTTTGTTTCATTGGTTTATTTAACTGGTTTGTTTCATTGGTTTATTTAACTGGTTTGTTTCATTGGTTTATTTAACTGGTTTGTTTAACTGGTTTATTTAACTGGTTTGTTTCATTGGTTTGTTTAACTGGTTTGTTTCATTGGTTTGTTTAACTGGTTTGTTTCATTGGTTTGTTTCATTGGTTTGTTTAACTGGTTTGTTTAACTGGTTTGTTTCATTGGTTTGTTTAACTGGTTTGTTTCATTGGTTTATTTAACTGGTTTGTTTCATTGGTTTATTTAACTGGTTTGTTTAACTGGTTTGTTTCATTGGTTTGTTTAACTGGTTTGTTTCATTGGTTTTTTTAACTGGTTTGTTTCATTGGTTTGTTTAACTGGTTTGTTTCATTGGTTTGTTTAACTGGTTTGTTTCATTGGTTTGTTTAACTGGTTTGTTTCATTGGTTTGTTTAACTGGTTTGTTTCATTGGTTTCTTTAACTGGTTTGTTTAACTGGTTTGTTTAACTGGTTTGTTTAACTGGTTTGTTTCATTGGTTTGTTTAACTGGTTTGTTTAACTGGTTTGTTTCATTGGTTTGTTTAACTGGTTTGTTTCATTGGTTTGTTTAACTGGTTTGTTTAACTGGTTTGTTTCATTGGTTTGTTTAACTGGTTTGTTTAACTGGTTTGTTTCATTGGTTTGTTTCATTGGTTTGTTTAACTGGTTTGTTTAACTGGTTTGTTTCATTGGTTCATTTAACTGGTTTGTTTCATTGGTTTGTTTAACTGGTTTGTTTCATTGGTTTGTTTAACTGGTCTGTTTAACTGGTTTGTTTCATTTGTTTGTTTAACTGGTTTGTTTCATTGGTTTGTTTAACTGGTTTGTTTCATTGGTTTGTTTAACTGGTCTGTTTAACTGGTTTGTTTCATTGGTTTATTTAACTGGTTTGTTTCATTGGTTTGTTTAACTGGTTTGTTTAACTGGTTTGTTTCATTGGTTTGTTTAACTGGTTTGTTTAACTGGTTTGTTTAACTGGTTTGTTTCATTGGTTTGTTTCATTGGTTTGTTTAACTGGTTTGTTTAACTGGTTTGTTTCATTGGTTTATTTAACTGGTTTGTTTCATTGGTTTGTTTAACTGGTTTGTTTCATTGGTTTGTTTCATTGGTTTGTTTAACTGGTTTGTTTAACTGGTTTGTTTCATTGGTTTATTTAACTGGTTTGTTTCATTGATTTGTTTAACTGGTTTGTTTCATTGGTTTGTTTAACTGGTTTGTTTCATTGGTTTGTTTAACTGGTTTGTTTCATTGGTTTGTTTCATTGGTTTGTTTAACTGGTTTGTTTCATTGGTTTGTTTCATTGGTTTGTTTCATTGGTTTGTTTAACTGGTTTGTTTCATTGGTTTGTTTAACTGGTTTGTTTCATTGGTTTGTTTCATTGGTTTGTTTCATTGGTTTGTTTCATTGGTTTGTTTAACTGGTTTGTTTCATTGGTTTATTTAACTGGTTTGTTTAACTGGTTTGTTTCATTGGTTTGTTTCATTGGTTTGTTTAACTGGTTTGTTTCATTGGTTTGTTTAACTGGTTTGTTTAACTGGTTTGTTTCATCGGTTTGTTTCATTGGTTTGTTTAACTGGTTTGTTTCATTGGTTTGTTTAACTGGTTTGTTTAACTGGTTTGTTTCATTGGTTTTTTTAACTGGTTTGTTTAACTGGTTTGTTTCATTGGTTTGTTTAACTGGTTTGTTTCATTGGTTTGTTTAACTGGTTTGTTTCATTGGTTTGTTTAACTGGTCTGTTTAACTGGTTTGTTTCATTGGTTTGTTTAACTGGTTTGTTTCATTGGTTTGTTTAACTGGTTTGTTTAACTGGTTTGTTTCATTGGTTTGTTTAACTGGTTTGTTTAACTGGTTTGTTTAACTGGTTTGTTTCATTGGTTTGTTTCATTGGTTTGTTTCATTGGTTTGTTTAACTGGTTTGTTTAACTGGTTTGTTTCATTGGTTTATTTAACTGGTTTGTTTCATTGGTTTGTTTAACTGGTTTGTTTCATTGGTTTGTTTCATTGGTTTGTTTAACTGGTTTGTTTAACTGGTTTGTTTCATTGGTTTATTTAACTGGTTTGTTTCATTGGTTTGTTTAACTGGTTTGTTTCATTGGTTTATTTAACTGGTTTGTTTCATTGGTTTGTTTAACTGGTTTGTTTCATTGGTTTGTTTAACTGGTTTGTTTCATTGGTTTGTTTCATTGGTTTGTTTAACTGGTTTGTTTCTTTGGTTTGTTTAACTGGTTTGTTTCATTGGTTTGTTTCATTGGTTTATTTAACTGGTTTGTTTCATTGGTTTATTTAACTGGTTTGTTTAACTGGTTTGTTTCATTGGTTTGTTTCATTGGTTTGTTTAACTGGTTTGTTTCATTGGTTTGTTTAACTGGTTTGTTTAACTGGTTTGTTTCATTGGTTTGTTTCATTGGTTTGTTTAACTGGTTTGTTTCATTGGTTTGTTTAACTGGTTTGTTTCATTGGTTTGTTTAACTGGTTCGTTTCATTGGTCCGTTTAACTGGTTTGTTTCATTGGTTTGTTTAACTGGTTTGTTTCATCGGTTTGTTTCATTGGTTTGTTTAACTGGTTTGTTTCATTGGTTTGTTTAACTGGTTTGTTTCATTGGTTTGTTTAACTGGTTTGTTTCATTGGTTTGTTTCATTGGTTTGTTTAACTGGTTTGTTTCATTGGTTTGTTTCATTGGTTTGTTTAACTGGTTTGTTTCATTGGTTTGTTTAACTGGTTTGTTTCATTGGTTTGTTTAACTGGTTTGTTTCATTGGTTTGTTTCATTGGTTTGTTTAACTGGTTTGTTTCATTGGTTTGTTTCATTGGTTTGTTTAACTGGTTCGTTTCATTGGTCCGTTTAACTGGTTTGTTTCATTGGTTTGTTTAACTGGTTTGTTTAACTGGTACGTTTAACTGGTTCGTTTAACTGGTTCGTTTAAGTGGTTCGTTTCATTGGTTCGTTTCATTGGTTCGTTTAACTGGTTCGTTTCATTGGTTTGTTTAACTGGTTTGTTTCATTGGTTTGTTTAACTGGTTTGTTTAACTGGTTTGTTTCATTGGTTTGTTTAACTGGTTTGTTTCATTGGTTTATTTAACTGGTTTGTTTCATTGGTTTATTTAACTGGTTTGTTTAACTGGTTTATTTAACTGGTTTGTTTCATTGGTTTGTTTAACTGGTTTGTTTCATTGGTTTGTTTCATTGGTTTGTTTAACTGGTTTGTTTAACTGGTTTGTTTCATTGGTTTGTTTAACTGGTTTGTTTCATTGGTTTATTTAACTGGTTTGTTTCATTGGTTTATTTAACTGGTTTGTTTAACTGGTTTATTTAACTGGTTTGTTTCATTGGTTTGTTTAACTGCTTTGTTTCATTGGTTTGTTTAACTGGTTTGTTTCATTGGTTTGTTTAACTGGTTTGTTTCATTGGTTTATTTAACTGCTTTGTTTCATTGGTTTGTTTAACTGCTTTGTTTCATTGGTTTGTTTAACTGGTTTGTTTCATTGGTTTGTTTAACTGGTTTGTTTCATTGGTTTATTTAACTGGTTTGTTTCATTGGTTTGTTTAACTGGTTTGTTTAACTGGTTTGTTTCATTGGTTTGTTTAACTGGTTTGTTTCATTGGTTTGTTTAACTGGTTTGTTTCATTGGTTTGTTTAACTGGTTTGTTTAACCGGTTTGTTTCATTGGTTTGTTTCATTGGTTTGTTTAACTGGTTTGTTTAACTGGTTTGTTTCATCGGTTTGTTTAACTGGTTTGTTTCATTGGTTTGTTTAACTGGTTTGTTTCATTGGTTTGTTTAACTGGTTTGTTTAACTGGTTTGTTTCATTGGTTTGTTTAACTGGTTTGTTTAACTGGTTTGTTTCATTGGTTTGTTTAACTGGTTTGTTTCATTGGTTTGTTTAACTGGTTTGTTTAACTGGTTTGTTTAATTGGTTTGTTTAACTGGTTTGTTTAACTGGTTTGTTTCATTGGTTTGTTTAACTGGTTTGTTTCATTGGTTTGTTACATTGGTTTGTTTCATTGGTTTGTTTCATTGGTTTATTTAACTGGTTTGTTTCATTGGTTTATTTAACTGGTTTGTTTAACTGGTTTGTTTAACTGGTTTGTTTCATTGGTTTGTTTCATTGGTTTGTTTAACTGGTTTGTTTCATTGGTTTGTTTAACTGGTTTGTTTAACTGGTTTGTTTCATTGGTTTGTTTCATTGGTTTGTTTAACTGGTTTGTTTCATTGGTTTGTTTAACTGGTTTGTTTAACTGGTTTGTTTCATTGGTTTGTTTCATTGGTTTTTTTAACTGGTTTGTTTAACTGGTTTGTTTCATTGGTTTGTTTAACTGGTTTGTTTCATTGGTTTGTTTAACTGGTTTGTTTCATTGGTTTGTTTAACTGGTCTGTTTAACTGGTTTGTTTCATTGGTTTGTTTAACTGGTTTGTTTCATTGGTTTGTTTAACTGGTTTGTTTAACTGGTTTGTTTCATTGGTTTGTTTAACTGGTTTGTTTAACTGGTTTGTTTAACTGGTTTGTTTCATTGGTTTGTTTCATTGGTTTGTTTCATTGGTTTGTTTAACTGGTTTGTTTAACTGGTTTGTTTCATTGGTTTATTTAACTGGTTTGTTTCATTGGTTTGTTTAACTGGTTTGTTTCATTGGTTTGTTTCATTGGTTTGTTTAACTGGTTTGTTTAACTGGTTTGTTTCATTGGTTTATTTAACTGGTTTGTTTCATTGGTTTGTTTAACTGGTTTGTTTCATTGGTTTATTTAACTGGTTTGTTTCATTGGTTTGTTTAACTGGTTTGTTTCATTGGTTTGTTTAACTGGTTTGTTTCATTGGTTTGTTTCATTGGTTTGTTTAACTGGTTTGTTTCATTGGTTTGTTTAACTGGTTTGTTTCATTGGTTTGTTTCATTGGTTTATTTAACTGGTTTGTTTCATTGGTTTATTTAACTGGTTTGTTTAACTGGTTTGTTTCATTGGTTTGTTTCATTGGTTTGTTTCATTGGTTTGTTTAACTGGTTTGTTTCATTGGTTTGTTTAACTGGTTTGTTTCATTGGTTTGTTTCATTGGTTTGTTTAACTGGTTTGTTTCATTGGTTTATTTAACTGGTTTGTTTCATTGGTTTGTTTCATTGGTTTGTTTAACTGGTTTGTTTCATTGGTTTATTTAACTGGTTTGTTTAACTGGTTTGTTTCATTGGTTTGTTTAACTGGTTTGTTTAACTGGTTTGTTTAACTGGTTTATTTAACTGGTTTGTTTCATTGGTTTGTTTAACTGGTTTGTTTAACTGGTTTATTTAACTGGTTTGTTTCATTGGTTTGTTTAACTGGTTTGTTTCATTGGTTTATTTAACTGGTTTGTTTCATTGGTTTGTTTCATTGGTTTGTTTAACTGGTTTGTTTCATTGGTTTATTTAACTGGTTTGTTTAACTGGTTTGTTTCATTGGTTTGTTTCATTGGTTTGTTTCATTGGTTTGTTTCATTGGTTTGTTTAACTGGTTTGTTTCATTGGTTTGTTTAACTGGTTTGTTTCATTGGTTTGTTTAACTGGTTTGTTTCATTGGTTTGTTTAACTGGTTTGTTTCATTGGTTTGTTTCATTGGTTTGTTTAACTGGTTTGTTTCATTCGTTTGTTTCATTGGTTTGTTTAACTGGTTCGTTTCATTGGTTCGTTTCATTGGTTTGTTTAACTGGTTTGTTTAACTGGTTCGTTTAACTGGTTCGTTTAACTGGTTCGTTTCATTGGTTCGTTTCATTGGTCCGTTTAACTGGTTCGTTTCATTGGTTCGTTTCATTGGTTCGTTTAACTGGTTCGTTTCATTGGTTTATTTAACTGGTTTGTTTCATTGGTTTATTTAACTGGTTTGTTTAACTGGTTTGTTTCATTGGTTTATTTAACTGGTTTGTTTCATTGGTTTATTTAACTGGTTTGTTTCATTGGTTTATTTAACTGGTTTGTTTAACTGGTTTATTTAACTGGTTTGTTTCATTGGTTTGTTTAACTTGTTTGTTTCATTGGTTTGTTTAACTGGTTTGTTTCATTGGTTTGTTTCATTGGTTTGTTTAACTGGTTTGTTTAACTGGTTTGTTTCATTGGTTTGTTTAACTGGTTTGTTTCATTGGTTTATTTAACTGGTTTGTTTCATTGGTTTATTTAACTGGTTTGTTTAACTGGTTTATTTAACTGGTTTGTTTCATTGGTTTGTTTAACTGCTTTGTTTCATTGGTTTGTTTAACTGGTTTGTTTCATTGGTTTGTTTAACTGGTTTGTTTCATTGGTTTATTTAACTGGTTTGTTTCATTGGTTTGTTTAACTGGTTTGTTTCATTGGTTTGTTTAACTGGTTTGTTTCATTGGTTTGTTTAACTGGTTTGTTTCATTGATTTGTTTCATTGATTTGTTTAACTGGTTTGTTTAACTGGTTTGTTTCATTGGTTTGTTTAACTGGTTTGTTTCATTGGTTTGTTTAACTGGTTTGTTTAACTGGTTTGTTTCATTGGTTTGTTTAACTGGTTTGTTTAACTGGTTTGTTTCATTGGTTTGTTTAACTGGTTTGTTTAACTGGTTTGTTTCATTGGTTTGTTTCATTGGTTTGTTTAACTGGTTTGTTTAACTGGTTTGTTTCATTGGTTCATTTAACTGGTTTGTTTCATTGGTTTGTTTAACTGGTTTGTTTCATTGGTTTGTTTAACTGGTTTGTTTCATTGGTTTGTTTAACTGGTCTGTTTAACTGGTTTGTTTCATTGGTTTGTTTAACTGGATTGTTTCATTGGTTTGTTTAACTGGTTTGTTTCATTGGTTTGTTTAACTGGTCTGTTTAACTGGTTTGTTTCATCGGTTTGTTTAACTGGTTTGTTTCATTGGTTTGTTTAACTGGTTTGTTTCATTGGTTTGTTTAACTGGTTTGTTTAACTGGTTTGTTTCATTGGTTTGGTTCATTGGTTTGTTTAACTGGTTTGTTTAACTGGTTTGTTTCATTGGTTTATTTAACTGGTTTGTTTCATTGGTTTGTTTAACTGGTTTGTTTCATTTGTTTGTTTCATTGGTTTGTTTAACTGGTTTGTTTAACTGGTTTGTTTCATTGGTTTATTTAACTGGTTTGTTTCATTGGTTTGTTTAACTGGTTTGTTTCATTGGTTTATTTAACTGGTTTGTTTCATTGGTTTGTTTAACTGGTTTGTTTCATTGGTTTGTTTAACTGGTTTGTTTCATTGGTTTGTTTCATTGGTTTGTTTAACTGGTTTGTTTCATTGGTTTGTTTCATTGGTTTGTTTAACTGGTTTGTTTCATTGGTTTGTTTAACTGGTTTGTTTCATTGGTTTGTTTCATTGGTTTGTTTCATTGGTTTATTTAACTGGTTTGTTTCATTGGTTTATTTAACTGGTTTGTTTAACTGGTTTGTTTCATTGGTTTGTTTCATTGGTTTGTTTAACTGGTTTGTTTCATTGGTTTGTTTAACTGGTTTGTTTAACTGGTTTGTTTCATTGGTTTGTTTCATTGGTTTGTTTAACTGGTTTGTTTCATTGGTTTGTTTAACTGGTTTGTTTCATTGGTTTGTTTCATTGGTTTGTTTAACTGGTTTGTTTCATTGGTTTGTTTAACTGGTTTGTTTAACTGGTTTATTTAACTGGTTTGTTTCATTGGTTTGTTTAACTGGTTTGTTTCATTGGTTTGTTTCATCGGTTTTTTTAACTGGTTTGTTTAACTGGTTTGTTTCATTGGTTTGTTTAACTGGTTTGTTTCATTGGTTTGTTTAACTGGTCTGTTTAACTGGTTTGTTTCATTGGTTTTTTTAACTGGTTTGTTTCAGTGGTTTGTTTAACTGGTTTGTTTAACTGGTTTGTTTCATTGGTTTGTTTAACTGGTTTGTTTAACTGGTTTGTTTAACTGGTTTGTTTCATTGGTTTGTTTCAATGGTTTGTTTAACTGGTTTGTTTAACTGGTTTGTTTCATTGGTTTATTTAACTGGTTTGTTTCATTGGTTTGTTTAACTGGTTTGTTTCATTGGTTTGTTTCATTGGTTTGTTTCATTGGTTTGTTTCATTGGTTTGTTTAACTGGTTTGTTTCATTGGTTTGTTTAACTGGTTTGTTTCATTGGTTTGTTTAACTGGTTTGTTTCATTGGTTTGTTTAACTGGTTTGTTTCATTGGTTTGTTTCATTGGTTTGTTTAACTGGTTTGTTTCATTCGTTTGTTTCATTGGTTTGTTTAACTGGTTCGTTTCATTGGTTCGTTTCATTGGTCCGTTTAACTGGTTTGTTTCATTGGTTTGTTTAACTGGTTCGTTTAACTGGTTCGTTTAACTGGTTCGTTTCATTGGTTCGTTTCATTGGTCCGTTTAACTGGTTCGTTTCATTGGTTTGTTTCATTGGTTCGTTTAACTGGTTCGTTTCATTGGTTTATTTAACTGGTTTGTTTCATTGGTTTATTTAACTGGTTTGTTTAACTGGTTTGTTTCATTGGTTTATTTAACTGGTTTGTTTCATTGGTTTATTTAACTGGTTTGTTTCATTGGTTTATTTAACTGGTTTGTTTAACTGGTTTATTTAACTGGTTTGTTTCATTGGTTTGTTTAACTTGTTTGTTTCATTGGTTTGTTTCATTGGTTTGTTTAACTGGTTTGTTTAACTGGTTTGTTTCATTGGTTTGTTTAACTGGTTTGTTTAACTGGTTTGTTTAACTGGTTTATTTAACTGGTTTGTTTCATTGGTTTGTTTAACTGGTTTGTTTAACTGGTTTATTTAACTGGTTTGTTTCATTGGTTTGTTTAACTGGTTTGTTTCATTGGTTTATTTAACTGGTTTGTTTCATTGGTTTGTTTCATTGGTTTGTTTAACTGGTTTGTTTCATTGGTTTATTTAACTGGTTTGTTTAACTGGTTTGTTTCATTGGTTTGTTTCATTGGTTTGTTTCATTGGTTTGTTTCATTGGTTTGTTTAACTGGTTTGTTTCATTGGTTTGTTTAACTGGTTTGTTTCATTGGTTTGTTTAAGTGGTTTGTTTCATTGGTTTGTTTAACTGGTTTGTTTCATTGGTTTGTTTCATTGGTTTGTTTAACTGGTTTGTTTCATTCGTTTGTTTCATTGGTTTGTTTAACTGGTTCGTTTCATTGGTTCGTTTCATTGGTCCGTTTAACTGGTTTGTTTAACTGGTTTGTTTAACTGGTTCGTTTAACTGGTTCGTTTAACTGGTTCGTTTCATTGGTTCGTTTCATTGGTCCGTTTAACTGGTTCGTTTCATTGGTTCGTTTCATTGGTTCGTTTAACTGGTTCGTTTCATTGGTTTATTTAACTGGTTTGTTTCATTGGTTTATTTAACTGGTTTGTTTAACTGGTTTGTTTCATTGGTTTATTTAACTGGTTTGTTTCATTGGTTTATTTAACTGGTTTGTTTCATTGGTTTATTTAACTGGTTTGTTTAACTGGTTTATTTAACTGGTTTGTTTCATTGGTTTGTTTAACTTGTTTGTTTCATTGGTTTGTTTAACTGGTTTGTTTCATTGGTTTGTTTCATTGGTTTGTTTAACTGGTTTGTTTAACTGGTTTGTTTCATTGGTTTGTTTAACTGGTTTGTTTCATTGGTTTATTTAACTGGTTTGTTTCATTGGTTTATTTAACTGGTTTGTTTAACTGGTTTATTTAACTGGTTTGTTTCATTGGTTTGTTTAACTGCTTTGTTTCATTGGTTTGTTTAACTGGTTTGTTTCATTGGTTTGTTTAACTGGTTTGTTTCATTGGTTTATTTAACTGGTTTGTTTCATTGGTTTGTTTAACTGGTTTGTTTCATTGGTTTGTTTAACTGGTTTGTTTCATTGGTTTGTTTAACTGGTTTGTTTCATTGATTTGTTTCATTGATTTGTTTAACTGGTTTGTTTAACTGGTTTGTTTCATTGGTTTGTTTAACTGGTTTGTTTCATTGGTTTGTTTAACTGGTTTGTTTAACTGGTTTGTTTCATTGGTTTGTTTAACTGGTTTGTTTAACTGGTTTGTTTCATTGGTTTGTTTAACTGGTTTGTTTAACTGGTTTGTTTCATTGGTTTGTTTCATTGGTTTGTTTAACTGGTTTGTTTAACTGGTTTGTTTCATTGGTTCATTTAACTGGTTTGTTTCATTGGTTTGTTTAACTGGTTTGTTTCATTGGTTTGTTTAACTGGTTTGTTTCATTGGTTTGTTTAACTGGTCTGTTTAACTGGTTTGTTTCATTGGTTTGTTTAACTGGTTTGTTTCATTGGTTTGTTTAACTGGTTTGTTTCATTGGTTTGTTTAACTGGTCTGTTTAACTGGTTTGTTTCATCGGTTTGTTTAACTGGTTTGTTTCATTGGTTTGTTTAACTGGTTTGTTTCATTGGTTTGTTTAACTGGTTTGTTTAACTGGTTTGTTTCATTGGTTTGTTTCATTGGTTTGTTTAACTGGTTTGTTTAACTGGTTTGTTTCATTGGTTTATTTAACTGGTTTGTTTCATTGGTTTGTTTAACTGGTTTGTTTCATTTGTTTGTTTCATTGGTTTGTTTAACTGGTTTGTTTAACTGGTTTGTTTCATTGGTTTATTTAACTGGTTTGTTTCATTGGTTTGTTTAACTGGTTTGTTTCATTGGTTTATTTAACTGGTTTGTTTCATTGGTTTGTTTAACTGGTTTGTTTCATTGGTTTGTTTAACTGGTTTGTTTCATTGGTTTGTTTCATTGGTTTGTTTAACTGGTTTGTTTCATTGGTTTGTTTCATTGGTTTGTTTAACTGGTTTGTTTCATTGGTTTGTTTAACTGGTTTGTTTCATTGGTTTGTTTCATTGGTTTGTTTCATTGGTTTATTTAACTGGTTTGTTTCATTGGTTTATTTAACTGGTTTGTTTAACTGGTTTGTTTCATTGGTTTGTTTCATTGGTTTGTTTAACTGGTTTGTTTCATTGGTTTGTTTAACTGGTTTGTTTAACTGGTTTGTTTCATTGGTTTGTTTCATTGGTTTGTTTAACTGGTTTGTTTCATTGGTTTGTTTAACTGGTTTGTTTCATTGGTTTGTTTCATTGGTTTGTTTAACTGGTTTGTTTCATTGGTTTGTTTAACTGGTTTGTTTAACTGGTTTATTTAACTGGTTTGTTTCATTGGTTTGTTTAACTGGTTTGTTTCATTGGTTTGTTTCATCGGTTTTTTTAACTGGTTTGTTTAACTGGTTTGTTTCATTGGTTTGTTTAACTGGTTTGTTTCATTGGTTTGTTTAACTGGTCTGTTTAACTGGTTTGTTTCATTGGTTTTTTTAACTGGTTTGTTTCAGTGGTTTGTTTAACTGGTTTGTTTAACTGGTTTGTTTCATTGGTTTGTTTAACTGGTTTGTTTAACTGGTTTGTTTAACTGGTTTGTTTCATTGGTTTGTTTCAATGGTTTGTTTAACTGGTTTGTTTAACTGGTTTGTTTCATTGGTTTATTTAACTGGTTTGTTTCATTGGTTTGTTTAACTGGTTTGTTTCATTGGTTTGTTTCATTGGTTTGTTTAACTGGTTTGTTTAACTGGTTTGTTTCATTGGTTTATTTAACTGGTTTGTTTCATTGGTTTGTTTAACTGGTTTGTTTCATTGGTTTATTTAACTGGTTTGTTTCATTGGTTTGTTTAACTGGTTTGTTTCATTGGTTTGTTTAACTGGTTTGTTTCACTGGTTTGTTTCATTGGTTTGTTTAACTGGTTTGTTTCATTGGTTTGTTTCATTGTTTTCTTTAACTGGTTTGTTTCATTGGTTTGTTTCATTGGTTTATTTAACTGGTTTGTTTCATTGGTTTATTTAACTGGTTTTTTTAATTGGTTTGTTTAACTGGTTTGTTTCATTGGTTTATTTAACTGGTTTGTTTAACTGGTTTATTTAACTGGTTTGTTTCATTGGTTTGTTTAACTGGTTTGTTTCATTGGTTTATTTAACTGGTTTGTTTCATTGGTTTATTTAACTGGTTTGTTTAACTGGTTTGTTTCATTGGTTTATTTAACTGGTTTGTTTCATTGGTTTATTTAACTGGTTTGTTTCATTGGTTTATTTAACTGGTTTGTTTAACTTGTTTATTTAACTGGTTTGTTTCATTGGTTTGTTTAACTGGTTTGTTTCATTGGTTTGTTTCATTGGTTTGTTTAACTGGTTTGTTTAACTGGTTTGTTTCATTGGTTTGTTTAACTGGTTTGTTTCATTGGTTTATTTAACTGGTTTGTTTCATTGGTTTATTTAACTGGTTTGTTTAACTGGTTTATTTAACTGGTTTGTTTCATTGGTTTGTTTAACTGGTTTGTTTCATTGGTTTGTTTAACTGGTTTGTTTCATCGGTTTGTTTCATTGGTTTGTTTAACTGGTTTGTTTAACTGGTTTGTTTAACTGGTTTGTTTCATTGGTTTTTTTAACTGGTTTGTTTCATTGGTTTGTTTAACTGGTTTGTTTCATTGGTTTGTTTAACTGGTTTGTTTCATTGGTTTGTTTAACTGGTTTGTTTCATTGGTTTGTTTAACTGGTTTGTTTCATTGGTTTGTTTCATTGGTTTGTTTAACTGGTTTGTTTAACTGGTTTGTTTCATTTGTTTGTTTAACTGGTTTGTTTAACTGGTTTGTTTCATTGGTTTGTTTAACTGGTTTGTTTAACTGGTTCGTTTAACTGGTTCGTTTAACTGGTTCGTTTCATTGGTTCGTTTCATTGGTCCGTTTAACTGGTTCGTTTCATTGGTTCGTTTCATTGGTTCGTTTAACTGGTTCGTTTCATTGGTTTATTTAACTGGTTTGTTTCATTGGTTTATTTAACTGGTTTGTTTAACTGGTTTGTTTCATTGGTTTATTTAACTGGTTTGTTTCATTGGTTTATTTAACTGGTTTGTTTCATTGGTTTATTTAACTGGTTTGTTTAACTGGTTTATTTAACTGGTTTGTTTCATTGGTTTGTTTAACTTGTTTGTTTCATTGGTTTGTTTAACTGGTTTGTTTAACTGGTTTGTTTCATTGGTTTGTTTCATTGGTTTGTTTCATTGGTTTGTTTAACTGGTTTGTTTAACTGGTTTGTTTCATTGGTTTGTTTAACTGGTTTGTTTCATTGGTTTATTTAACTGGTTTGTTTCATTGGTTTGTTTCATTGGTTTGTTTAACTGGTTTGTTTAACTGGTTTGTTTCATTGGTTTGTTTAACTGGTTTGTTTCATTGGTTTATTTAACTGGTTTGTTTCATTGGTTTATTTAACTGGTTTGTTTCATTGGTTTGTTTCATTGGTTTGTTTAACTGGTTTGTTTCATTGGTTTGTTTAACTGGTTTGTTTCATTGGTTTATTTAACTGGTTTGTTTCATTGGTTTGTTTCATTGGTTTGTTTAACTGGTTTGTTTAACTGGTTTGTTTCATTGGTTTGTTTAACTGGTTTGTTTCATTGGTTTATTTAACTGGTTTGTTTCATTGGTTTATTTAACTGGTTTGTTTAACTGGTTTATTTAACTGGTTTGTTTCATTGGTTTGTTTAACTGCTTTGTTTCATTGGTTTGTTTAACTGGTTTGTTTCATTGGTTTGTTTAACTGGTTTGTTTCATTGGTTTATTTAACTGGTTTGTTTCATTGGTTTGTTTAACTGGTTTGTTTCATTGGTTTGTTTAACTGGTTTGTTTCATTGGTTTGTTTAACTGGTTTGTTTCATTGATTTGTTTCATTGATTTGTTTAACTGGTTTGTTTAACTGGTTTGTTTCATTGGTTTGTTTAACTGGTTTGTTTCATTGGTTTGTTTAACTGGTTTGTTTAACTGGTTTGTTTCATTGGTTTGTTTAACTGGTTTGTTTAACTGGTTTGTTTCATTGGTTTGTTTAACTGGTTTGTTTAACTGGTTTGTTTCATTGGTTTGTTTCATTGGTTTGTTTAACTGGTTTGTTTAACTGGTTTGTTTCATTGGTTCATTTAACTGGTTTGTTTCATTGGTTTGTTTAACTGGTTTGTTTCATTGGTTTGTTTAACTGGTTTGTTTCATTGGTTTGTTTAACTGGTCTGTTTAACTGGTTTGTTTCATTGGTTTGTTTAACTGGTTTGTTTCATTGGTTTGTTTAACTGGTTTGTTTCATTGGTTTGTTTAACTGGTCTGTTTAACTGGTTTGTTTCATCGGTTTGTTTAACTGGTTTGTTTCATTGGTTTGTTTAACTGGTTTGTTTCATTGGTTTGTTTAACTGGTTTGTTTAACTGGTTTGTTTCATTGGTTTGTTTCATTGGTTTGTTTAACTGGTTTGTTTAACTGGTTTGTTTCATTGGTTTATTTAACTGGTTTGTTTCATTGGTTTGTTTAACTGGTTTGTTTCATTTGTTTGTTTCATTGGTTTGTTTAACTGGTTTGTTTAACTGGTTTGTTTCATTGGTTTATTTAACTGGTTTGTTTCATTGGTTTGTTTAACTGGTTTGTTTCATTGGTTTATTTAACTGGTTTGTTTCATTGGTTTGTTTAACTGGTTTGTTTCATTGGTTTGTTTAACTGGTTTGTTTCATTGGTTTGTTTCATTGGTTTGTTTAACTGGTTTGTTTCATTGGTTTGTTTCATTGGTTTGTTTAACTGGTTTGTTTCATTGGTTTGTTTAACTGGTTTGTTTCATTGGTTTGTTTCATTGGTTTGTTTCATTGGTTTGTTTCATTGGTTTATTTAACTGGTTTGTTTCATTGGTTTATTTAACTGGTTTGTTTAACTGGTTTGTTTCATTGGTTTGTTTCATTGGTTTGTTTAACTGGTTTGTTTCATTGGTTTGTTTAACTGGTTTGTTTAACTGGTTTGTTTCATTGGTTTGTTTCATTGGTTTGTTTAACTGGTTTGTTTCATTGGTTTGTTTAACTGGTTTGTTTCATTGGTTTGTTTCATTGGTTTGTTTAACTGGTTTGTTTCATTGGTTTGTTTAACTGGTTTGTTTAACTGGTTTATTTAACTGGTTTGTTTCATTGGTTTGTTTAACTGGTTTGTTTCATTGGTTTGTTTCATCGGTTTTTTTAACTGGTTTGTTTAACTGGTTTGTTTCATTGGTTTGTTTAACTGGTTTGTTTCATTGGTTTGTTTAACTGGTCTGTTTAACTGGTTTGTTTCATTGGTTTTTTTAACTGGTTTGTTTCAGTGGTTTGTTTAACTGGTTTGTTTAACTGGTTTGTTTCATTGGTTTGTTTAACTGGTTTGTTTAACTGGTTTGTTTAACTGGTTTGTTTCATTGGTTTGTTTCAATGGTTTGTTTAACTGGTTTGTTTAACTGGTTTGTTTCATTGGTTTATTTAACTGGTTTGTTTCATTGGTTTGTTTAACTGGTTTGTTTCATTGGTTTGTTTCATTGGTTTGTTTAACTGGTTTGTTTAACTGGTTTGTTTCATTGGTTTATTTAACTGGTTTGTTTCATTGGTTTGTTTAACTGGTTTGTTTCATTGGTTTATTTAACTGGTTTGTTTCATTGGTTTGTTTAACTGGTTTGTTTCATTGGTTTGTTTAACTGGTTTGTTTCACTGGTTTGTTTCATTGGTTTGTTTAACTGGTTTGTTTCATTGGTTTGTTTCATTGTTTTCTTTAACTGGTTTGTTTCATTGGTTTGTTTCATTGGTTTATTTAACTGGTTTGTTTCATTGGTTTATTTAACTGGTTTTTTTAATTGGTTTGTTTAACTGGTTTGTTTCATTGGTTTATTTAACTGGTTTGTTTAACTGGTTTATTTAACTGGTTTGTTTCATTGGTTTGTTTAACTGGTTTGTTTCATTGGTTTATTTAACTGGTTTGTTTCATTGGTTTATTTAACTGGTTTGTTTAACTGGTTTGTTTCATTGGTTTATTTAACTGGTTTGTTTCATTGGTTTATTTAACTGGTTTGTTTCATTGGTTTATTTAACTGGTTTGTTTAACTTGTTTATTTAACTGGTTTGTTTCATTGGTTTGTTTAACTGGTTTGTTTCATTGGTTTGTTTCATTGGTTTGTTTAACTGGTTTGTTTAACTGGTTTGTTTCATTGGTTTGTTTAACTGGTTTGTTTCATTGGTTTATTTAACTGGTTTGTTTCATTGGTTTATTTAACTGGTTTGTTTAACTGGTTTATTTAACTGGTTTGTTTCATTGGTTTGTTTAACTGGTTTGTTTCATTGGTTTGTTTAACTGGTTTGTTTCATCGGTTTGTTTCATTGGTTTGTTTAACTGGTTTGTTTAACTGGTTTGTTTAACTGGTTTGTTTCATTGGTTTTTTTAACTGGTTTGTTTCATTGGTTTGTTTAACTGGTTTGTTTCATTGGTTTGTTTAACTGGTTTGTTTCATTGGTTTGTTTAACTGGTTTGTTTCATTGGTTTGTTTAACTGGTTTGTTTCATTGGTTTGTTTCATTGGTTTGTTTAACTGGTTTGTTTAACTGGTTTGTTTCATTGGTTTGTTTAACTGGTTTGTTTAACTGGTTTGTTTCATTGGTTTGTTTAACTGGTTTGTTTAACTGGTTTGTTTCATTGGTTTGTTTCATTGGTTTGTTTAACTGGTTTGTTTAACTGGTTTGTTTCATTGGTTCATTTAACTGGTTTGTTTCATTGGTTTGTTTAACTGGTTTGTTTCATTGGTTTGTTTAACTGGTTTGTTTCATTGGTTTGTTTAACTGGTTTGTTTCATTGGTTTGTTTAACTGGTCTGTTTAACTGGTTTGTTTCATTTGTTTGTTTAACTGGTTTGTTTCATTGGTTTGTTTCATTGGTTTGTTTAACTGGTTTGTTTCATTGGTTTGTTTAACTGGTTTGTTTAACTGGTTTGTTTCATTGGTTTGTTTCATTGGTTTGTTTAACTGGTTTGTTTCATTGGTTTGTTTAACTGGTTTGTTTAACTGGTTTGTTTCATTGGTTTGTTTCATTGGTTTTTTTAACTGGTTTGTTTAACTGGTTTGTTTCATTGGTTTGTTTAACTGGTTTGTTTCATTGGTTTGTTTAACTGGTTTGTTTCATTGGTTTGTTTAACTGGTCTGTTTAACTGGTTTGTTTCATTGGTCTGTTTAACTGGTTTGTTTCATTGGTTTGTTTAACTGGTTTGTTTAACTGGTTTGTTTCATTGGTTTGTTTAACTGGTTTGTTTAACTGGTTTGTTTAACTGGTTTGTTTCATTGGTTTGTTTCATTGGTTTGTTTCATTGGTTTGTTTAACTGGTTTGTTTAACTGGTTTGTTTCATTGGTTTATTTAACTGGTTTGTTTCATTGGTTTGTTTAACTGGTTTGTTTCATTGGTTTGTTTAACTGGTTTGTTTAACTGGTTTGTTTCATTGGTTTGTTTCATTGGTTTGTTTAACTGGTTTGTTTCATTGGTTTGTTTAACTGGTTTGTTTAACTGGTTTGTTTAACTGGTTTGTTTCATTGGTTTGTTTCATTGGTTTGTTTAACTGGTTTGTTTAACTGGTTTGTTTCATTGGTTTGTTTAACTGGTTTGTTTCATTGGTTTGTTTAACTGGTTTGTTTCATTGGTTTGTTTAACTGGTCTGTTTAACTGGTTTGTTTCATTGGTTTGTTTAACTGGTTTGTTTCATTGGTTTGTTTAACTGGTTTGTTTAACTGGTTTGTTTCATTGGTTTGTTTAACTGGTTTGTTTAACTGGTTTGTTTAACTGGTTTGTTTCATTGGTTTGTTTCATTGGTTTGTTTCATTGGTTTGTTTAACTGGTTTGTTTAACTGGTTTGTTTCATTGGTTTATTTAACTGGTTTGTTTCATTGGTTTGTTTAACTGGTTTGTTTCATTGGTTTGTTTCATTGGTTTGTTTAACTGGTTTGTTTAACTGGTTTGTTTCATTGGTTCATTTAACTGGTTTGTTTCATTGGTTTGTTTAACTGGTTTGTTTCATTGGTTTATTTAACTGGTTTGTTTCATTGGTTTGTTTAACTGGTTTGTTTCATTGGTTTGTTTAACTGGTTTGTTTCATTGGTTTATTTAACTGGTTTGTTTCATTGGTTTGTTTAACTGGTTTGTTTAACTGGTTTGTTTCATTGGTTTGTTTCATTGGTTTATTTAACTGGTTTGTTTCATTGGTTTATTTAACTGGTTTGTTTAACTGGTTTGTTTCATTGGTTTGTTTCATTGGTTTGTTTAACTGGTTTGTTTCATTGGTTTGTTTAACTGGTTTGTTTAACTGGTTTGTTTCATTGGTTTGTTTCATTGGTTTGTTTAACTGGTTTGTTTCATTGGTTTGTTTAACTGGTTTGTTTAACTGGTTTATTTAACTGGTTTGTTTCATTGGTTTGTTTAACTGGTTTGTTTCATTGGTTTGTTTCATTGGTTTTTTTAACTGGTTTGTTTAACTGGTTTGTTTCATTGGTTTGTTTAACTGGTTTGTTTCATTGGTTTATTTCATTTGTTTGTTTAACTGGTTTGTTTCATTGGTTTATTTAACTGGTTTGTTTAACTGGTTTGTTTAACTGGTTTGTTTAATTGGTTTGTTTAACTGGTTTGTTTCATTGGTTTGTTTAACTGGTTTGTTTAACTGGTTTATTTAACTGGTTTGTTTCATTGGTTTGTTTCATTGGTTTTTTTAACTGGTTTGTTTAACTGGTTTGTTTCATTGGTTTGTTCCATTGGTTTATTTAACTGGTTTGTTTCATTGGTTTGCTTAACTGGTTTGTTTCATTGGTTTATTTAACTGGTTTGTTTAACTGGTTTGTTTCATTGGTTTGTTTAACTGGTTTGTTTAACTGGTTTGTTTCATTGGTTTGTTTCATTGGTTTGTTTAACTGGTTTGTTTCATTGGTTTATTTAACTGGTTTGTTTCATTGGTTTGTTTAACTGGTTTGTTTAACTGGTTTGTTTCATTGTTTTTTTTAACTGGTTTATTTAACTGGTTTGTTTCATTGGTTTGTTTAACTGGTTTGTTTAACTGGTTTGTTTCATTGGTTTGTTTAACTGGTTTGTTTAACTGGTTTGTTTCATTGGTTTATTTAACTGGTTCGTTTAACTAGTTTGTTTAACTGGTTTATTTAACTGGTTTATTTCATTGGTTTGTTTCATTGGGTTGTTTAACTGGTTTGTTTAACTGGTTTGTTTCATTGGTTTGTTTCATTGGTTTGTTTAACTGTTTTTTTTAACTGGTTTGTTTAACTGGTTTGTTTCATTGGTTTATTTAACTGGTTTGTTTAATTGGTTGCTGGTCTCTGTCTGTCAGAACAAAGATGGCTGCCCGCCGGCTGCCTGGACAGGAAACACATGATATGAAAGTCTAGTTTATGGTATAAACAGTGACGTGTCCACGTTAACGGGACAGATAATGATCTCACGGTGCAGCAGATGGTTCAAAGTGTTGAAATAACTTCAGCAGGAAGTGTCTTTAAACCGTCTTCTGGGTTTTTTGAAACATCATCACTTAGTCAATGTTTTAGAGAAATGAAGTTGTTTCTGCTGCTACATGAGTCACAAACTGATAAAAACACATTGACACAAGCTTTAGTTAAACTCGTCTGGATGAAGCTTGATGTCTCAACAGCTTTAAATCTGGATTACTACACTTCATGAACACACTTTACTTTAAAATGTTACTGGTTTATAAATCACAGTAAGATGCAACCTGTTCAGTTGTATAAAATATAGGATCCTTTTCAGTACAACTGCATAAATATGGCTGAAATGTATCACTTATCATATTATTTTATTTATGTTCAAAGTGATTACAGGATGTAATTGTGTTAATGTTGTGTAAGTGGACGTAATGCTCTGTGGTTTTCATGGACTATTCTGATATTTACTGCTGTGAAGATAATGAAAATGCAATAAAAAAGGAACAAGTCAGAAATACGTAAAACAGCTGCTGGCAGTAATTAATCAATAATATTAACAACAACCCAGTTTTATTTAATATCATTCTGAGAGGGGCCACTCTGCTGCACCAGTACTTGCAGGACTTTTAATTGTAATGGAGTATTTATACTTTGCTGTATTGGTACTTTAACTGCAGTAAAGGATCTGAGTTCTTCTTCTACTGCTGTTAAAAAATAAATAAATAAATAAATAAATAAATAAATAAATAAGCCGCTTGGACAGAGGCGCTGACATCAAGCTTCTGGAACAAAAACTGAAACTAGAACTACATTTAAAATTCAACTTGACCGTTAACAGACAGTCTTTGTTCTCTGAATCGACCTGCTGAGTGTGAACACCTGTCTGTCAGGTTGTAGTTGGAGCACAGAGGACGTACAGCGACAGGTGAGCGGCAGGTAACTGAAGGTTGGTCCATCAAGTCCGTTTATTGCAAGAAAATAATGCCTTGACATTTTAGCCAATGGTCACACGACAAAACAAGCTTTTTATGAATGGTAACTGAGCGTTTACACGTCAAAATGCACTAATGTTATGATATTAAGGGCAAAAAACTCCAGGGAGCGTGTATTTTGGGACTAATGGCATGGCATAAGTGATTGTTACTATGTTAGCTTAGCTTCACCATCAGCACTGAAGCTAAGCTAACGGTGAAGCTAAGCTAACGGTGAAGCTAATCTGCTTTCAGCGCTTCGGTGACGGTAGTTTGGAGAATCACACGGTAACGGATGTGGTCCACAGCAAACACTGTGAAATTAACTGATCTGAGATCGAGTGGAGAAACGGTCGTGGCTCCCGCAGACCCCGGTAAGGAGGAGGGCGGGCCGGGGCTCTGCTGGGTGCCCCGCCGCGGCGGGAGGACAGGCCGGTCGCAACCCGCGAGGCCTCGCCTGCGGCAAGCTAGCCGATTAGCATAGCGCGGTGCACTATATTAGCTGCTAACAGGTGTGTCCGCTTCGTCGTAAAGGTAAACTCACCGCCCTTAACATTTATACAGCTTTTCTGCAACACGTAGCTGTATTTAAATTAAAAACTCATAGCTGGAATGAACATTTGAGTTAACGCGCTTTAAACTCATAACGACCCATAATTAAACATAAGTTCATGATTTATCGGCAGATTTAAAACAAGTTTAAAAACCAGGAATCTTTGTTTTGTCTCGAATTCGACTGAAATTTGAACCATGAAGAGGAGGTTTTACTTTATTTATTTATTTATTAACTAAAATTGAGTTTTGACGTTATTGTTGCTGCCGGCGGTGTTACGCGGGATTTGGTGACCCTTCACATTCTGTGACCTGACGTTTAACCGCCTCCGTCCTCATGACTGAACCTGACTGAGTGACTGTTTGCCGAAAAGGAAACCTGTCTCTGTGTTTTATGAATAGTCTGAAGAAGTCTTTCTGTGCGTTGAATATATATAATATGTATAATATAATATTTTCTGTCTGTGATGAAACAGGTGAACAGATCGTCCCAGCTGTGTTTGGTGTGCAGGAGTTGAGACTCATCAGATGGACTCATCTAAACCAGACTCGTGTTTCCTGAGAAGCACTTCAGCAGTTTCCCTCAACGAGCGGTGAGACGTTTCTTCTTCATGTATTTACACAGAGCAGCAATTCAGCTTCAGCAGAGTTTTATTCTAATAAAATCACACAAAATATTTCTAAAGTAGAAAAACGAAGTCAACAGAATCAAACACAACAAGCTTAAAGATGAGTTAAAAGTCAAAGGTGATAAAAAGGTTTTAAATCCATAAAAAGGATAAATCAGTTTTTTTTGTTGTTTGTGAGAATTCAGCAGTAAGTTAAACTCAGAGAAGGAAAGATGGTCGATTATGGGCCAAAAAACTTCAGTTTTATACTGGACAACAGTCCAGTATCCAGGTCTCTGACTGTCTTCCCTCAATGTTCATGTTGATGATTATTCTGCCTGTCATTGGATAACTGGATAGTTGGGATATCGTTACCACTAGTTTGTCATGCAGAAAGAAAAGAAACCATGTGAGTAGAAATTATATTTATGAGTGATAAACAAATGCAACAGTTGGAAATTTGACATTCAAACTTTAATTAGGTCTTGTTATTGATCACAAACAGCAGCCAATCAGAAAGCAGTAATTTGGTGACAAACAGGAAGCGTTCTTATTAATAGTTCCAACAGAAAAGAGGAGCAGCCAACAAGAAACAAAGCAGAACAACATGAATCCATAGATCATCTGTTCAATAACATGAATCTATAGATCAGCTGTTCAATAACATGAATCTATAGATCATCTGTTCAATAACATGAATCTATAGATCAGCTGTTCAATAACATGAATCTATAGATCATCTGTTCAATAACATGAATCTATAGATCAGCTGTTCAATAACATGAATCTATAGATCATCTGTTCAATAACATGAATCTATAGATCATCTGTTCAATAACATGAATCTATAGATCAGCTGTTCAATAACATGAATCCATAGATCATCTGTTCAATAACATGAATCTATAGATCAGCTGTTCAATAACATGAATCTATAGATCAGCTGTTCAATAACATGAATCTATAGATCAGCTGTTCAATAACATGAATCTATAGATCAGCTGTTCAACAGAAGACTGGAGGCTTTTTGCTGATATGATGTGATTGTTGATGTTTTCTGATGTTAGGGTCAGGGGTCAGGGGTTAGGGTCTGGGGTCAGGGGTTAGGGGTCAGGGGTTAGGGGTTAGGGGTCTGGGGTTAGGGTCTGGGGTCAGGGGTCTGGGGTTGGGGTCAGGGGTCTGGGGTCAGGGGTCTGGGGTCTGGGGTCAGGGGTCAGGGGTCAGGGGTCTGGGGTCAGGGGTCAGGGGTTAGGGTCAGGGGTCAGGGGTCTGGGGTTAGGGTCTGGGGTCAGGGGTCTGGGGTCTGGGGTCTGGGGTCAGGGGTCAGGGGTTAGGGTCTGGGGTCAGGGGTCAGGGGTCTGGGGTTAGGGTCTGGGGTCAGGGGTCTGGGGTCAGGGGTCAGGGGTTGTTGTGGAGTGAAACAGCTGGTAGCTGCCGGTCAGCTGGAGAGACGCTGTGGTTCAAGTTTATCTTAATCTGATCTATAGGCTTCACTTATCAGCCTGCTTCTTTATCAATACTCTGATCAGTTCTTCTTAATGACTTTTAAAGAATAAATTCAGAAAGGGATCAGAAAAGATTTCTATTTTAAATATGACAAAATATTGTTTCTACAGCAGCAACAGTTCAATAATAATATCTCACTGGAAAGAAATAAAATACATCAGTCAAATCAATAATAATACTAATTTCCTCTTCCTCCTCCTCCTCCTCCTCCTCCTCCTCCTCCTCCTCCTCCTCTACTGCTGTAGAGAGGAAGGCTGTTGGAGCCAGAAGCAAAGTCTAGTCAGCAGCTAACTTAACAAGAATTTGACAAATTTTAATATACGTTACAAATTAAGCTAAACACCCCAACAACAGAGCAGAGGACAGCGAAACTAGTGCAGAGCTCCTCGTGTCTACACAGACACCAGAGCTTCATCATCTCAGAGCTCCTCGTGTCTACACAGACACCAGAGCTTCATCATCTCAGAGCTCCTCGTGTCTACACAGACACCAGAGCTTCATCTCAGAGCTCCTCGTGTCTACACAGACACCAGATCTTCATCATCTCAGAGCTCCTCGTGTCTACACAGACACCAGAGCTTCATCTCAGAGCTCCTCGTGTCTACACAGACACCAGAGCTTCATCATCTCAGAGCTCCTCGTGTCTACACAGACACCAGAGCTTCATCTCAGAGCTCCTCGTGTCTACACAGACACCAGATCATCATCTCAGAGCTCCTCGTGTCTACACAGACACCAGATCATCATCTCAGAGCTCCTCGTGTCTACACAGACACCAGAGCTTCATCTCAGAGCTCCTCGTGTCTACACAGACACCAGAGCTTCATCATCTCAGAGCTCCTCGTGTCTACACAGACACCAGATCATCATCTCAGAGCTCCTCGTGTCTACACAGACACCAGAGCTTCATCTCAGAGCTCCTCGTGTCTACACAGACACCAGATCATCATCTCAGAGCTCCTCGTGTCTACACAGACACCAGAGCTTCATCTCAGAGCTCCTCGTGTCTACACAGACACCAGATCATCATCTCAGAGCTCCTCGTGTCTACACAGACACCAGAGCTTCATCTCAGAGCTCCTCGTGTCTACACAGACACCAGAGCTTCATCATCTCAGAGCTCCTCGTGTCTACACAGACACCAGAGCATCATCTCAGAGCTCCTCGTGTCTACACAGACACCAGAGCTTCATCATCTCAGAGCTCCTCGTGTCTACACAGACACCAGAGCTTCATCATCTCAGAGCTCCTCGTGTCTACACAGACACCAGATCATCATCTCAGAGCTCCTCGTGTCTACACAGACACCAGAGCTTCATCATCTCAGAGCTCCTCGTGTCTACACAGACACCAGAGCATCATCTCAGAGCTCCTCGTGTCTACACAGACACCAGAGCTTCATCTCAGAGCTCCTCGTGTCTACACAGACACCAGAGCTTCATCTCAGAGCTCCTCGTGTCTACACAGACTCTGGAGGCTGTCGTGTTGAAGGTCTGCAGCATCATTTTCATCCTGAACGTTGATGCAACAGAAGAAACTCGTCTCTCAGGTTCGAGCTTCTCGGCTGGTCGGAGCGATCCGTGAACGCGAACCGTCGTCCAAATGATGGAAAATATAACTTTACTTTAAAGAGTTTGATTTGTGACACAACAAAATAAATGAAGAGCGTAATATGAGACCATAGATGTTTGTCTATTGTCTCACATATATATCATCATATCTGCTGCCACCTGCTACCCTGCTGAAATACATGTTAGTGATATTATTTATAGTATTTATTATTATTATTATTATTATTATTATTATTATTATTATTATTATTATTTGGTATTTTCTTTATTTTATCACCATATTTTGTGTGATTTAACATGTTTTTTTATATCTTATTGTATCAGGATACAAACAGTCAGTTTGATTCATAAACCAGCATCAGGACTCTCCTCAGACCCTCGTTAAGACTAAACTCCCTAAAAAAGCTTTTAATGAAGAAAACAATGTGAGAAAGCTCAGGAAGGAACCTTCAGCAGGACGGATTATTGTTCTCCTGGTTCTGCATCCTGAACGACGTCATGTCACCATCCCATAATATCCAATTATTCAAAGACACTGTGACTGTGACCTTTGACCTCTCCGTCTGCAGCTTCTCTCAGGTGCTGGACCAGCTGACCCGGTCCAGGACGGTGACCTTTGACCCCCTCCAGCTGCAGCAGAGGAGGGCGTCCGCCCCCCCGCCGGTGGTCCTGCTGGTGAAGAGGGAGCCGCCGTCCTCGCTCGCCCTGCAGGTGAGTGACCAATCAGAACGAGCCCTGCTCAGCTGGTCGTCGTGTTACATCATCATCCAGCAGCCGAGAGGAGAAACGCAGATCATTAACTAACATTATTGATTAATCAGCTGATTGTTTTCTGGGTTAATCGATCAGTTGTTGGGTTGTTGGTGATTAATTGAACAGTTGACAGTTAATTGATCAATAATAAAGACATTAAACTGGAGCTGAATTGATTAGTCGATTGACAGAATATCAATAACTTTGATCGTCTCTGACTGGCTGCAGGTGAAGCAGCGTCTGGCGAGGCGGAGCGTCTGGACTCGGCTCGGCTGGCGGCGGGCGACTCGTCGTCTCGCTGCCTCCGGAGCCCGCCGCGGCTTCTGGAGCTTCAGGAACAAGTACAGGTGGAGAGCCGCGTTAAGCTCCGCCCACAGGAGTGAGTCAGATCTAACCGACTCCGACCCGCCCGGAGACGGCGTCGTTTAATGCAACACATGAATCGATCAATAAACTAAGTGATAGATGACTGTCGGACTGCGGCGGCCGCTCCTCTCTGATGATGTCACGTTTCCTGTGCAGGACAAGGTCACCTGTGGAGGCGACTGGGTCAACGCCGCCGGCCGGAGAGACGAGACGTCCAGACGCCGACTGCAGGTCACAAACACGTTTCTCTGTTTAGCGTCTTCAGGCTAGGCTAACTGCTAGCTGTTGCTAACTCTGGAGCTAACCGAGAGAAACAACAGACTTATGTTTTAGCATTTATTAACTGACACACTGTCGTCTGTACTGACAACTCACTACTAACCTTTTCCTCTGCTCCGCTCGCACATACTCACATACTCCTTAACGGAGCCGCGCGACCGGTGGTTTCCCAGGCAACGACAGAGGTTGACTCACGTACCGGAGCAGCGCTGCTCAGAGACTCCCAAACGCTGATATCTGAATGAATGGATGTTTGATGAATGGATATGGCGGGGGTTCTCATTGTGTCATTATGGAGAAACACAGATTCAGTAAACGTTGAGTAAACGTTGAGTAAACGTTGAGTAAACGTTGAGTACAGTTAGACCCAGCAGGCTCCATCCGGTTCAAAGTTGTGAGAACAACGGGGGTGTTTTGAATACACCCCCGCATATCGACCAACTAATCGACCAGCAGACTACAGCCCTAGAAACTAGCTAACTGTATATAAAGTAGTGTAAACTAGCTAACTGTATATAAAGTAGTGTAAACTAGCTAACTGTATATAAAGTAGTGTAAACTAGCTAACTGTATATAAAGTAGTGTAAACTAGCTAACTGTATATAAAGTAGTGTAAACTAGCTAACTGTATATAAAGTAGTGTAAACTAGCTAACTGTATATAAAGTAGTGTAAACTAGCTAACTGTATATAAAGTAGTGTAAACTAGCTAACTGTATATAAAGTAGTGTAAACTAGCTAACTGTATATAAAGTAGTGTAAACTAGCTCCACCTCCAGCAGCTACAACAGTAACATGCTGCTCTAACACTGATGCTTCACTATTAATAATCTAATGATGTCATATATAATAATATATCAGTCAGAGGGACCAAACCACTACTTTTACTGCAATACTTTAACTACATCAAGCTCATAATACTTATGTACTTTTACTGCAATACTTTAACTACATCAAGCTCATAATACTTATGTACTTTTACTGCAATACTTTAACTACATCAAGCTCATAATACTTATGTACTTTTACTGCAATACTTTAACTACATCAAGCTCATAATACTTATGTACTTTTACTGCAATACTTTAACTACATCAAGCTCATAATACTTATGTACTTTTACTTGTATTGGAGTATTTTTCGTTGCTGTATTAGTACTTGTACTGCAGTAAAGGCTCTGACGTTACTTGTGTACTTGTGCTTTTTTCCTTCAGGACGACAGCTCCACCTGGACCTGCGGAGGGGCGGGGCCGCTGCCTCGAGGGGGCGTGGCCTGAGCGGAGCGGAGGCGCCGACCAGGAAGCAGCTGGACGCTCAGCTGGATGAGTACATGTCCACGTCCAGGAGCAGACTGGACAAACAGCTGGAGGACTACATGTCGCTGTCCAGGAGCCGACTGGACGCCGAGCTGGACGAGTACATGTCGATGGCTGGACAGACGCCGCTGCACTGGGACTGAGGGGGGGTGAGGGGGGGTGAGGGGGTTTATGAATCATTTTGGACTGAAACATGAGGGGGAACTTTTCATCAGCTGCTCTCACTCTTAGTTATTTAGATTTAAACAGTTTAATCAGACGACTGTGTGACGTTTAGTTTGTGCAGAATGTGAGGCGTTGTGTTTACTGACCTCTCTGTGTGTTGGAACTCTCAGAACTCGGTCTGATTGTGTGACCGAGGCGTCGCTGTTGTTCCCAGAGATTCAAATATTTTAATAAGAAAAGGAACCTGCTGAGTTTCCTCAGTTACTGATGACGTGTTTGTTCTAATAAATAAACAGCTTCTGTATGGAAACACTGGTCAGTCTTATTGACTGTGTAATATATATATATATATATATATATATATATATATATATATATATATATATATATATATGTGTGTGTGTGTGTGTTAGCAGAATAAGCTGTTTTCATGGGAGACCCACATCCTCAGCTCTGCTGCTCGTCCCACAGACGCATGTTTCTTTACTAATGTGTCTCCATTTAAAAGGAGAATCAACAGGTTTTCCAACAGTTTAAGATTTATTGCAAAGAAGCTTCGTTACAACAAAGAAATAATCTACCAAACACACATGTCCTCACTTTCTGTCCTACGTTTATATTTACAGGCAGGTGAGGGGCTGCATAAAGGGCCAGTATAAGATAAATAAGTAATTTTGAACAAAATACAAATAAACAATCTATAAAAAATAAAACAAAAACAGCAAAAACAAAAGTCATTCTACAAAGATGAGACGTCAGAATCAACTCATCTATATATCAGGTTTCATGTTACAGCAGAGCAGCCTCACTGTTTCACTAGAATATAAACATACACCTGGAAATGTGCATAATGTGTCTTTAAACAACGTGCACCTGCAGGATTTATGACATCACACTAGTTTGGAGCCAATCATGGTGCAGTATGCAGCTGACACAGTGTGACGTGAAGCACGACGACGTCAGACATCAACAATATTCACAGATTCTGGGTTTTTACACGGAGGAGACGATGTTTTAAGGGTTGTAAAGCCGTGTGAACGCTCGTGTGTCTCGCTGTGTGTCACATGTCAGAGACACGGCAGCTCACAAACACTATGCTGCTGTTTCACTGGTGACCACCAGGTGGAGCTGTTGCTACGTGGTTCAGCTTGTCTCATGAGGAACTTTGTACCAAGTGTCATTTTATTAAAGACAACAGAGTTGTAGAAACATCAGGTGATCACAGCAGCACAGCAGCACAGCAGCGCCCCCTGTGGGCAGAACGGTGGTTCCTCCTGAAGGTCGTTACATCACACCTTCAAGAGTCTGGTAACCAGTTACAAACCAGAAATGAACTGGTTTAAATATGAAATGAACCAAGTTTGATGAAGATGAGATGAAATATCTGCCAACAGAAGCAAAACATGTTTTCACCAAACAACCCAAACTGGCAGGAAACGGCCTCCATCAGTCTAGTCACCATCAGTTCACCAGTTATTCACCAAACATGAAACACGGAACTGAACATCACGTCTGACCTGCAGCACATCGACTGTTTGAGACGTTAAACAGACATCAAACATTTTAATATTATAAAACATCATGATAATAAAGATGAAGAACGTTAGTGTGACTCTAATTAAACCAGATCAGACACGAGCAGACGAAACACGTTACACGACCAGTCGTGCAAAACCAGACGAGCTCAAACAGCGTCAGTCAGGACACTGCAGACATCAATCAGCATTATTATTGATTATTAATGATCAGTATTAATGATTATTAATCATTAATACTGATCATTATTAATGATTATTTTTGTGTTTCTATTATTATTATTATTATTATTATTATTATTATTATTGATCATGTCCAGCAGGTGGCAGCAGAGTCACTGATCAGTTTCTGTATTGATCAATTAGACATGAATCAATACTTCCTGTAAAATCATTTATTACAAAATAAAAAACACGAACACATCGATCAGTCAGGGAGGGGTTAGCACGTTGTCATGGTTACAGTGATGCTCAGACTTATTGATCAGGAATCAATCAGCTGGTTTCAGTCGGACGTGAACAAAGTGAATGTTAGAGCTCAGAAGCTTATTGATGATATGAAGAGTTATTGATCAGCAGCTGATGGCTGGTCCTCTGGGTCGTCAGCTGATCAGAGGTCAGAGGTCAGAGACCTGCAGGCGGAGAAGAAATAAATATTAAAAACATAAATAGAACAAAGGCGACAGTAAGAGACAGCAAACAGCTGATGAACCTTTGATCAATCAACTCTGAGTACGTTCACTCTCCATCAATGGAGCTCCGATACTACGAGTCACCATGGCAACGGGTAGATAAAAGGCAGAGCCTCCGTGTGAATCCAGTGGACGTAGAGATATTAACGCACGTGTATGCAGACGATGCACATTTATCTTTAAAAAGAGCCTGAGTCAGAGCGGGAAACGTGTCGATAAAGTTTTATTCAGTGTCGTCCGTTAATTGATCGTTTATCAGACTCACGTTTGCTTAATGATGATAAAGTGGAATCTGTGTATCAGGCTGCAGCTACATTTTAAATATATTAGTTCAGCTTTAATCTGACGGAGGAAACACAGGAAGCAGCAGCTGAAGATGAAAAATAGAGTTAAAGATTTAAAACATAAATAGATCAAAGACACTGAGACGTGACTGTAGCTCACAGGCTGATCAATAATAATGTGTTTGATGATTGATACAGCAGATTGTATGTTTGTATCTCAACATCATTCGCTCAGAAATATTAACATATAATCTACATATATATATAATATACTATATATATATATATAATATTACAGGAATGATGTTCCATCAGTGGACCAATCAGAGATCATTATTCATTGATCATATTCATTGATCCGATGTGTCTGAAGCTTCATGCTGGTTGTTTAAATGTAAACTGAGATTAAACATGATGTGTAATAAAGATCAGACAAACTGACTCAGAGTTATAACAGAAGGACATGAAGAGGTTTGATCAGCTGACGATCAATTCACACATTAAAGCAGCAACTTCAGAAAGTCCTGAATAACAAACTAACATCAACCAGGATCTGGACCAGGATCCAGAGTCTGACAGTAAACCTCCACTAATGAACCAAGACACGAAACTCCTGCCAGCAGCAGGTTAGCTTCACAGTTACCATGGTAACTGACCCAGAGTTTCAGTTACCATGGTAACTGACCCAGAGTTTCAGTTACCATGGTAACTGACCCAGAGTGTCTTTCTGGAACTGAAAACCCAGTTTAAGTTTCTCTGATCTCGAGGTGAACGAGTCCTGTTGTCTGGAACGCAGCCCTGGTTTATTCCATCAGTCCACATGTTTGACCTCATTAACGCCGTAAACATCACAGCGTGGAGCTGCAGCACACGCGGAGGGAACAGGATGTAGCTGAAAAGTCAAAGGTCAAATATTAAAAGAGCTGTCAGTGTCTGTTCTGTGAACTCAACTCTGACTCATCATCAGTTTTAAGCTGATATGTTGAACTTGTTTCCACATCCAGCAGTTACGGAGCAACGTTATCGTTCATGTAGAGTCGTGTTTCTGTCCACCTGGTGAATGTTTTTACTCTCTACCAGCTCCTGAGGGAAATATCTGGCTCTTCAGCTGCTAAATGCTCCACTATGTTCACCAGCTAGTCTACAGCTAACTGTGAGCAGCTAGTCTAAAGCTAACTGTGAGCAGCTAGTCTACAGCTAACTGTGAGCAGCTAGTCTACAGCTAACTGTGAGCAGGTAGCGTACAGCTAACTGTGAGCAGGTAGCGTACAGCTAACTGTGAGCAGCTAGTCTACAGCTAACCGTGAGCAGGTAGCGTACAGCTAACTGTGAGCAGCTAGTCTACAGCTAACTGTGAGCAGGTAGCGTACAGCTAACTGTGAGCAGGTAGCGTACAGCTAACTGTGAGCAGCTAGTCTACAGCTAACCGTGAGCAGCTAGTCTACAGCTAATTTTGAGCAGCTAGTCTACAGCTAACTGTGAGCAGCTAGTCTACAGCTAACTGTTAGCAGCTAGTCTACAGCTAATTTTGAGCAGCTAGTCTACAGCTAACTGTGAGCAGCTAGTCTACAGCTAACTGTGATCAGCTAGTCTACAGCTAACTGTTAGCAGGTTGTGTTCAGCTAACTGTGAGCAGGTTGTGTTCAGCGGCTTTTTACAGCTTTTACTCTGAAAACGACGCTATGAGACGCTGAGAGTGAACCAGAACAGTAAAAGTTGCAGCCGGACAGATAAACAATGAGCTGAAACTCACTATAAAGCTCCGTAAAGCCGAGAGGAGCTGCAGAGTCTCTGATGACTCTCTGTAGGTTCATCACCAACACATCACTACATAGATCAGACTGAGGAGCAGAGGAATATATGTCTTTATAGAAATATTTGTTCTAGAGGGTTTAAATTTGAGGCTGTTTGAGTTGAAGAGGTTGAAAACAGAATGTGTGAATAAAGTTTCTTTTCTGCTTCAGCTTCCAGACCTGAACATTTGTAATAATTGATTATAAACCTGTAAAAACCAGAGTGAGCTGTAGTCACGTGATGCGGTCAGTGAGGCGCAGCAGCACCCCCTTCCTGCTGTAAACAGGAAGTGAAGGCCTGTCTGAGAGGAAGAATAAAAGCTTATAAAGGCTTAACAGCTCCCTGCAGACAGGAAACAGAGCTGCTGTAACTCTGACACTTTACAGCTGTGAATGATGGGAGTCCGCTGTGCTGCTTCACCTCTGACCACAAGGTCAAAGGTCAAAGAAGTTTTTACTGTTTTTCTTTTTTCAGTTCAAACACTGGACTCGTTTAGCTGAAAAGGGTTTTTCTGTATGTGTTCTTTACTGAAGTAAAATACTCCATTACAAATAAAAACCTGCTGTTACAGCTGTACAAAAGTATCAACAAAATAAATATCGACACTTAAAACCACTTCAGCCTATTTCTTTTTATTGCATTCACAGTTTAAAATGTCTTTTCCCTCTCCTGGTCAGACCTCCTGCCCTCAACAGGAACCTTAGAAACAGCCGTAAAACCTGATACACGGGACTGTGCAAACGTTTTAGGCACCCTAGATGTTTAGATTCTTATCCGTTATGCAATACCATCAGGGAGGACAGTGATGATGACCCCGAGCAGACAGCTAGAGTCATAAACAACTATTTTCAGCAACAAGAAGAACGATGAGTCCTGCAACAGATGGACTCTGATCTCAACATCATGGAGTCAATCTGGGATCACATGAAGAAGCACCTGAGATGTTCTAAATACTAAATCCACAGAAGAAGATTCTTTCTCCAGGATGGTTACAACAACCTGCCTGCAAGTAGTTTTGTAAGCATTCTCACTTTACTTTTAGTGCCTAAAACTTTTGCACAGTTCTGTATATTTAACCTGTTTTTCTCCAGTAGACTTGTCTGAACTAACTTCAATGATTTGTTCAGCTAAACCATCAACCTGTCTCTTAGATCCCATCCCAACTAGGCTGCTTAAGGAAGCCTTACCCTTAGTGAGCACTTCTTTACTAGATATGATCAATCTGTCTTTAGTAACAGGCTATGTACCACAGTCCTTTAAAGTAGCTGTAATTAAACCTCTTCTTAAGAAGCCTACTCTTGATTCAGGTGTTTTAGCCAATTATAGACCTATATCTAACCTTCCATTTCTCTCTAAGATCCTTGAGAAAGCAGTCTCTAATCAGTTATGTGACTTTCTACATAACAATAGTTTATTTGAGGATTTTCAGTCAGGATTTAGAGGCATCATAGCACAGAGACAGCACTGGTGAAAGTCACTAATGACCTCCTAACTGCATCGGACAAAGGATTTGTCTCTATACTTGTCCTGTTAGATCTTAGTGCTGCATTCAACACAACTGACCATCAAATCCTACAAGGTTCTGTACTTGGACCAATACTATTCACCTTATATATGCTTCCTTTAGGTAATATTATTAGGAAACACTCCATAAATGTTCATTGTTATGCAGATGATACCCAATTATATTTATCAATGAAGCCTGATGAAACCAATCAGTTAACTAGACTCCAAACATGCCTTAACGACATAAAGACCTGGATGACCTGCAATTTTCTGCTACTAAACTCAGATAAAACTGAAGTTATTGTGTTTGGCCCTCTCAACCCAACCGGTCGAGGCAGATGGCGCCACCTAGAGTCCAGTTCTGCTTGAGGTTTCTTCCTGTGAAAGGTTAAGGTTTTTTTTAAAGGTTTTTCCTTGCTGCTGTCACCAAGTGCTGCTCATTATGAATAAAATTGACTTGACTATTGACTTGACTCTGTTGGCACGCAGCTCAGAATGAAACATGAGGATTTAATGCAGATTTAATAAAGTTGGACAGATGTGATGGAGCAGAGGCTCGTGGTGTCAGTTTGCCGTTGAATCAGCTGAAAAAAATTCAAACTGGAACATTAAGTTTGTAAATTAGAACTTTATTTATATGTTCTACACAGACCTGCTGTTACAAGCATCACAGAGTCAGAGACTGGTTTTCTGAGATGGAGGTTTGTTTACAGTCAGACTACAGTCTTTAGGCTACAGTCTTCAAACTACAGTCGTCAGGCTACAGTCATCAGGCTACAGTCATCAGGCTACAGTCTTCAGACTACAGTCGTCAGGCTACAGTCTTCAGACTACAGTCGTCAGGCTACAGTGTTCAGGCTACAGTTGTCAGGCTACAGTGTTCAGACTACAGTCTTCAGACTACAGTCATCAGGCTACAGTCGTCAGGCTACAGTCTTCAGGCTACAGTGTTCAGACTACAGTCTTCAGACTACAGTCATCAGGCTACAGTCGTCAGGCTACAGTCTTCAGGCTACAGTCTTCAGACTACAGTCTTCAAACTACAGTCATCAGGCTACAGTCGTCAGGCTACAGTTATCAGGCTACAGTGTTCAGACTACAGTCTTCAGGCTACAGTCGTCAGGCTACAGTGTTCAGACTACAGTCTTCAGACTACAGTCGTCAGGCTACAGTGTTCAGGCTACAGTGTTCAGACTACAGTCGTCAGGCTACAGTGTTCAGACTACAGTCGTCAGGCTACAGTGTTCAGACTACAGTGTTCAGGCTACAGTCTTCAGACTACAGTCTTCAGGCTACAGTCTTCAGACTACAGTCGTCAGGCTACAGTGTTCAGACTACAGTCTTCAGACTACAGTCGTCAGGCTACAGTGTTCAGGCTACAGTGTTCAGACTACAGTCGTCAGGCTACAGTGTTCAGACTACAGTGTTCAGGCTACAGTCTTCAGACTACAGTGTTCAGACTACAGTCGTTAGGCTACAGTTGTCAGGCTACAGTCTTCAGGCTACAGTCTTCAGACTACAGTCGTCAGGCTACAGTCTTCAGGCTACAGTCTTCAGACTACAGTCTTCAGACTACAGTCGTCAGGCTACAGTGTTCAGACTAAAGTGTTCAGACTACAGTGTTCAGACTACAGTCATCAGGCTACAGTCTTCAGACTACAGTCTTCAGACTACAGTCTTCAGACTACAGTCATTAGGCTACAGTTGTCAAGCTACAGTCTTCAGACTACAGTCTTCAGACTACAGTCGTCAGGCTACAGTCTACAGGCTACAGTCTTCAGACTACAGTGTTCAGGCTACAGTCTTCAGGCTACAGTGTTCAGACTACAGTTGTCAGGCTACAGTTGTCAGGCTACAGTGTTCAGGCTACAGTTGTCAGGCTACAGTTGTCAGGCTACAGTGTTCAGACTACCGTTGTCAGGCTACAGTTGTCAGGCTACAGTGTTCAGACTACAGTTGTCAGGCTACAGTGTTCAGGCTACAGTTGTCAGGCTACAGTTGTCAGGCTACAGTCTTCAGGCTACAGTCTTCAGACTACAGTTGTCAGGCTACAGTTGTCAGGCTACAGTGTTCAGACTACAGTCGTCAGGCTACAGTCATCAGGCTACAATCTTCAGACTACAGTCTTCAGACCTAGTTGTCAGACTACAATCTTCAGGCTACAGTGTGACTACAGTCTTCAGACTACAGTCTTCAGGCTACAGTCTTCAGACTACAGTCTTCAGACTACAGTTGTCAGGCTACAGTCATCAGGCTACAGTGTGACTACAGTCTTCAGACTACAGTGTTCAGACTACAGTCTTCAGACTACAGTTGTCAGGCTACAGTGTGACTACAGTCTTCAGACTACAGTGTTCAGACTACAGTCTTCAGGCTACAGTTGTCAGGCTACAGTGTTCAGGCTACAGTCTTCAGACTACAGTCGTCAGGCTACAGTGTTCAGACTACAGTCTTCAGGCTACAGTGTTCAGACTACAGTCGTCAGGCTACAGTGTTCAGACTACAGTCTTCAGACTACAGTCTTCAGGCTACAGTGTTCAGGCTACAGTGTTCAGACTACAGTCGTCAGACTACAGTCTTCAGGCTACAGTCTTCAGACTACAGTCGTCAGGCTACAGTCTTCAGGCTACAGTCTTCAGACTACAGTCTTCAGACTACAGTCGTCAGGCTACAGTCTTCAGGCTACAGTCTTCAGGCTACAGTCTTCAGGCTACAGTCGTCAGGCTACAGTTGTCAGGCTACAGTGTTCAGACTACAGTTGTCAGGCTACAGTTGTCAGGCTACAGTGTTCAGACTACAGTTGTCAGGCTACAGTGTTCAGGCTACAGTTGTCAGGCTACAGTCTTCAGGCTACAGTCAGACTACAGTCTTCAGACTACAGTCAGGTCTGTTGGAGGACTGAAGGATCTCTGTCCGGTTTTGTGGCTTTTGAATAATGTTCTGCAAGTAAAAGTGACTTGTGTTGCTCTCACCTGGTGAGTCCTTGGCTCCGCCCCCCATCAGTTCCAGATCTGATGGACAGCCAATCCCAGCAGGAGCACCGGGCTCAATTGACCAATCCCAGAGGCCTGGGAGATGTCACACAGAGGTCAGGAGAACAATCAGAACACATTTATTAAACAGTCATCATTCTTTTGGCACCAACTGAACATTTTATATTTTCAGGGTGTAACCATGGAGATGAAGCTGCGTTCATTCTCCTGATTGATGTAGCTGAAGGACTTCCTGTCGTCCCCTCAGGCGTCTCCAGTGTCAGACATGAACACATAAATAACTGTCTAAGCCACCATGACCAAGCGGACCAATCAGATGCCAGCGGGATGATTAGAGTCGAGTCATTGAGGTCAAAGGTCACTGAAATCACTGATGTCCATTTGATTCATTCTGGCTGCTGAATGTATTTCACTTTGTTTGTGTCTTCAGATTTTTAGCTGTGTTAGCAGCATGTTAGCAGCATGTTAGCATCACATTAGCAGCATGTTAGCAGCATGTTAGCATGGTATTAGTAGCATGTTAGCAGCATGTTAGCATGGTATTAGTAGCATGTTAGCATCACATTAGCAGCATGTTAGCATGGTATTAGCAGCATGTTAGCAGCATGTTAGCATGGTATTAGTAGCATGTTAGCAGCATGTTAGCATGGTATTAGTAGCATATTAGCAGCATGTTAGCATGGTATTAGTAGCATATTAGCAGCATGTTAGCAGCATGTTAGCATGGTATTAGTAGCATATTAGCAGCATGTTAGCAGCATGTTAGCATGGTATTAGCAGCATGTTAGCAGCATGTTAGCATGGTATTAGTAGCATGTTAGCAGCATGTTAGCATGGTATTAGTAGCATGTTAGCAGCATGTTAGCATGGTATTAGTAGCATGTTAACATCACATTAGCAGCGTATGCTAGAATAATGTGTTATTTACGACAGGTGACTGTGAGGCCGTTTTAATGATTGTGGGTAAAAAGCTCTGCAGAAAGTCTAAACGAGATGAAACAGCTTCTATAAAACATAACAAAGAATCTACAGCTGTTTGGGGCCCTTTTACTTGGGGGCGACAGGAAGTTAGTTTAGCTTAGTTTAGTTTTTTATCCTTTTGGAAATTCCTGGTGTGTTTGTGGCGACTGTCAGAACATTACGTTAAAGACAAATATCAAACTCAGTTTACCTGTAAAGGTAAAATCTGTCTTGATGGATGGAAGTATCGATCCGACACTTTGGTTCAGACTGAAATATCTCAACGACTATCGGATGGATTCATGTGAAATGTTGTTCATGTGTTCATGATCCTCAGAGGATGACTCCTGCTGACTGTGATGTTCCTGTTGTGCCAACATGAAGCCAACTTTTTACTTCTGTATTGAAATATCTCAACTGATGGATGGCTTTCTGTGTTGTAACAGCTGGGAGGAGTAAAGATTATGTTTAAGTCTTGGACAGATTGATGTCTTTACACCTTTTTAACATCTGGATAGAAAACATCTCAAACCTCCTCCAGAGCTGGTTTCAGTCACCTTTACTGTTAACTGTTAACAAGACAGCAGGCAGGAAGTTGTCTCACCTTGTTGGAGGCGTCAGGATTGGGGTAGAGGCCGGTCACTACAAGACAGAACAACAAATGAAGTACTGACACGCAGTAATACTCTGAATATTACTGCTGATGATACTGCTGTTACTACAGTCCGACAGTACCGAAGTAGTAGTCGAAGGTGGCCGTGTAGTCGTAGTCTGCTGTAGTCGACATGTAGTCATAGTCCGCAGTAGTCGACTCTTCTTCATGGTTTTCTGCATTTCCTGTGGAGGAAAATAAAAGAACCATAACAGACAACTTCCAAAGTACCCCCAAAACACTAAATAACAACAACAACAACAACAATAATAATAATAATAATAATAATAATAATGAACATCTTGGTGATGAAAATGCTTTTTTTCTGTCTTCACATTTTTCAGCCGATAGTACGACAGGATTTAAGATGAGTTTAAGTTTGTTGGACACAAACAAAACATCAACAAGACAAAAATAACATTCAGACAAAACTAAAATAAATGCAAAGTGAGTCTCAGCTTCATTTTCACATTAAAGACAAGACAGTGAATCAGCAGCAGACTCAGGTTTCCACTTCCTGTGTTTTACAGCTGATTTACTCAGTTTGACTCTGCTTCACCAACAACATGTTTCCACTTCACACGTTCAACGTTGTCATGGAGATTCAGGGACAAAATCTGAGATTTTAAGAATAACGAGTCATGAAGAGCCGTGGCAGATAAAGTTAAAGAGTTTCCTGGTAAATATGTAAAAGTTTACAGTCAGTTTTTCACCAAAACTCAGTCTGAATACTGAATAATAACAACAGTAACTATCTGACAGTCTTCTTCTACTCCGCCTTTGTTGGTGTGTTACAGCTGCCTGTAGATCAGTGAAACTACTAACAGGAATGTGGATCATGTGACCAGCGTGAACGTGTCCTTGTGCAAAAACATAAATTAAACTGCAGAAGAAAGTGAACGTGGACGTCAGTGAGGTCAGCAGAGCGAGTGGGAGGACGTGTGAATGTTGGAGCAGAAAGTGATAAAAGATCTAAACAAACACACGGAGACGTCCGTCTCTCTGATATATGTATTTATAAAACATAAATGAACTTCCTTTTCTAAACATATGAAGAGAAACCCGACACACTGACTGAGGTTCTGCTCCATCGCTGGACTTCATAAAACCAGCAGAACAATAAGAATAGAAGTCCGAGCGATGACGGGGGACAGTTGAAGGAAAGTATTTAACCAGAAACACCAGCAGCTGCGGTTCAGTCATCTGAGATATGAATGATCTGTTCTCTGACAGAACTTTGGCTCAAACTCACCTGAACAGATAGAAACAGAACAGAAACCAACATGTGAAGCTTGTTTGTGAGTCTGAGACGTGTGGAGACTCGCCTGCAGTCTGAACGCAGGGACACGCAACAGTACAGTCAACCTACAGTCAGCAGATACCCGCAGCAGCATGTTTCAGTCACTTCACTGAGACTCAAAGGATCCGGCTGGATGTTCAACATGTTTCTGACTGTCAACAAATCAGGAAAAGACCAAAACCAACTGTCTGAAACATTAAATATTTCCATAAAACAGAACAAATCTGTATCAGTCACATCCTCTCATCATGACAGAAACTCTGCAGGTCAAACTGAGCAAACCAAACACACGACGACACAATTACACAATATCTCAATATGTTTCTTATTGTCAGAAAATCACATGTGCAGAGCCGAACCGACAATGAACCGACTTTGTTCTGAAGTTCTTTGATTTATTTATAATACGGTACAAAGTCGGAGGTTGTGATCTGCAGCACAACAAGCTACTGATGCTGTAAACAGACCCACGTTCCTGCACATGCTCAGTGGCGTCCGCCTCACACAGAACTACTCTCCGGAGATTACTGGAACTACTGGAACTACTGGAACTACTGGAGCTGGAAACAGAAGAAAATGACTCAAACTAATAAGTCTCAAACCTCCCAGAGAAACTTTATCATCACACAACAAAGTTTCATCCAAAAGTGTCTCAAATTTAAACTGAATTTCCATAAAACGTTCAGTATAAAACAGCAGTGATGTTTGTTTCCGTCGCTGCAGATAAACTGATTCTTCCCGCCGCTGCCGTTAAACCGCCGCAGAAGAAGAAGAAGAAACACAACGAGACGACGTCATTAAAAGCTCAAACGATGGAAAACATGATGGAAATACGACGTTTCTGTTAGTTTCATGTATCGATGTGAGGAAGGTTACAGCCTCC
>NC_089526.1:405765-408265 GCF_963924715.1 Thunnus thynnus | reverse complement strand
GAGAGAGAAATATAACAATATAACTTTTACTCAGTGAGGCCTCTCTCCTCACTGAGTCTGTACGTGCTCCAGGACTTCCTTCACTGTGGATCGTTCACAGAGGTCAGAGGTCAGAAGGTCAGAGGTCAGGTAACATTCCACTCCAGTTTTCCCTGGTTTTTGGTCGATTCTTTCCAATGTGTCAGATAGTTTTCTTTTTGTTTTCTTATAATTTGATTTGGTTCAGTCTACTGTTGTTTCTGTGTGTGTGGGGAGAAGGGGGGGGACAGGGTCCCTCTAGGTGGGGGTCTGTTAAGGACCGGGTCAGGGTCTCTGTAGGTGGGGGTCTGCTATGGACCAGGTCATGGTCTCTGTAGGTGGGGGTCTGTTATGGACTGGGGCAGGGTCTCTGTAGGTGGGGGTCTGTTATGGATCGCGTCAGGGTCTCTGTAGGTGGGGGTCTGTTATGGACCGGGTCAGGGTCTCTGTAGGTGGGGGTCTGTGATGGAATGGGTCAAGGTCTCTGTAGATGGGGGTCTGTTATTAACCGGGTCAGGGTCTCTATAGGTGGGGGTCTGTTATGGACCGGGTCAGGGTCTCTGTAGGTGGGGGTCTGTTATGGACCAGGTCAGGGTCTCTGTAGGTGGGGGTCTGTTATGGACTGGGTTAGGGTCTCTGTAAGTGGGGGTCTGTTATGGACTGGGGCAAGGTCTCTTTAAGTGGGGGTCTGTTATGGACCAGGGCAGGGTCTCTGTAGGTGGGGGTATGTTATGGACTGGGGCAGGGTCTCCATAGGTGGGGGTCTATTATTAACCGGGTTAGGGTCTCTGTAAGTGGGGGTCTGTTATGGACCAGGGCAGGGTCTCTGTAGGTAGGGGTCTGTTATGGACTGGGGCAGGGTCTCCATATGTGGGGGTCTATTATTAACTGTGTCAGGGTCTCTGTAGGTGGGGGTCTGTTATGGACCGGGGCAGGGTCTCTGTAGGTGGGGGTCTGTTATTAACTGTGTCAGGGTCTCTGTAGGTGGGGGTCTGTGATGGAATGGGTCAAGGTCTCTGTAGATGGGGGTCTGTTATTAACCGGGTCAGGGTCTCTATAGGTGGGGGTCTGTTATGGACCGGGTCAGGGTCTCTGTAGGTGGGGGTCTGTTATGGACCAGGTCAGGGTCTCTGTAGGTGGGGGTCTGTTATGGACTGGGTTAGGGTCTCTGTAAGTGGGGGTCTGTTATGGACTGGGGCAAGGTCTCTTTAAGTGGGGGTCTGTTATGGACCAGGGCAGGGTCTCTGTAGGTGGGGGTATGTTATGGACTGGGGCAGGGTCTCCATAGGTGGGGGTCTATTATTAACCGGGTTAGGGTCTCTGTAAGTGGGGGTCTGTTATGGACCAGGGCAGGGTCTCTGTAGGTAGGGGTCTGTTATGGACTGGGGCAGGGTCTCCATAGGTGGGGGTCTATTATTAACTGTGTCAGGGTCTCTGTAGGTGGGGGTCTGTTATGGACCGGGGCAGGGTCTCTGTAGGTGGGGGTCTGTTATTAACTGTGTCAGGGTCTCTGTAGGTGGGGGTCTGTGATGGAATGGGTCAAGGTCTCTGTAGGTGGGGGTCTGTTATGGACCAGGTCAGGGTCTCTGTAGGTGGGGGTCTGTTATGGAGCAGGGCATGGTCTCTGTAAGTGGGGGTCTGTTATGAACCGGAGCAGGGTCTCTGTAAGTGGGGGTCTGTTATGGACCGGGGCAGGGTCTCTGTAGGTGGGGGTCTGTTATGGATTGGGTCAGGGTCTATGTAGGTGGGGGTCTGTTATGGACCGGAGCAGGGTTTCTTTAGGTGGGGGTCTGTTATTAACTGTGTCAGGGTCTCTGTAGGTGGGGGTCTGTTATGGAGCAGGGCATGGTCTCTGTAGGTGGGGGTCTGTTATGGACCAGGTCAGGGTCTCTGTAAGTGGGGGTCTGTTATGGACCGGGGAAGGGTCTCTTTAGGTGGGGGTCTGTTATGGACCAGGTCAGGGTTGCTGTAGGTAGGGGTCTGTTAAGGACCGGGGCAGGGTCTCTGTAGGTGGGGGTCTGTTATGGACCGGGGCAGGGTCTCTGTAGGTAGGGGTCTGTTATGGACTGGGGCAGGGTCTCCATAGGTGGGGGTCTATTATTAACCGGGTCAGGGTCTCTGTAGGTGGGGGTCTGTTATGGACCGGGGCAGGGTCTCTGTAGGTGGGGGTCTGTTATGGACCGGGGCAGGGTCTCTGTAGGTGGGGGTCTGTTATGGACCAGGTCAGGGTCTCTGTAGGTGGGGGTCTGTTATTAACTGTGTCAGGGTCTCTGTAGGTGGGGGTCTGTTATGGACCAGGTCAGGGTCTCTGTAGGTGGGGGTCTGTTATTAACTGTGTCAGGGTCTCTGTAGGTGGGGGTCTGTTATGGACCGGGGCAGGGTCTCTGTAGGTGGGGGTCTGTTATGGATTGGGTCAGGGTCTCTGTAGGTGGGGGTCTGTTATGGACCGGGGCAGGGTCTCTGTAGGTGGGGGTCTGTTATG
>NC_089526.1:388265-398265 GCF_963924715.1 Thunnus thynnus | reverse complement strand
CTCCAGTTACTCTGAAGCAGGGGTTATTTGGTGTCTCTAAATGGCCTTTTTTTGCAAGACGCCCTCAGAAAAACATGTAAAATATCCACTTTCTATGTTATTGTTATTAAATTTGAACTCAGACTAGGTAAGGCTCCATGCTGTGGTCCCATTGTGTTTTCCAGCTAATAAGTCCCAGCTGTAGTTCATCAGCAGGCGGAAACCTTCTACTTCAGTGTGCTCAAACCTTCTATTACTCAATGCCAGCAGCACTTACAGTGATTCTGACTGTTGAGAAAGTATTAGCTTTCAAAAGAGACAAACCAAAACTGTACATGTACTCGCAGCCAGAGCCTGACCAAGAACAGCTTTCAATGTACTTTAAGAGTGCCTTGGACAGGCAGTTTAGGCTAATTTTACAGAAACTTAAAGGATTGTTAAGGGGTTAATGTGAGAAGAAGTGACAAAGAAGTGATAACTGACCTCTGACCTCTGACCTGTGTGTGTGTGTGTGTGTGTGTGTGTGTGCAGGCTCTGGGTGTGAGTGTAGCTGGCTGTGCAGTTTGGATCCTGTTTGACAGTGGAAGCTTCCTGACCGTCGTCTCCTCAGGTAACATAACATTAAAGGAACAGAGATGAGTCATGTGACCTCTGTGTGATCATCTACATCTGTGTGTGTGTGTGTGTGTGTGTGTGTTTATCCAGTGGAGCTGAAGACAGTGGGGGCGGGGCTGTTGGTGATTGGTGGAGTGGTGATGGTGGTCAGTGTTGTGGGATGTTTAGGAGCTCACAGTGAGAACAGATTCCTGCTGCTGATGGTGAGTCACTTGTAACACCTGATATGCTCTGTGATCAATAACAGGAAGTGTTTATCTGAGGCTGATGCCACGTTCATGTCATGTAGGAGTTACCGAAATTACCAGTTAATTAAGCAATATCTCACAGGGTTTTATTTGTTATAATGACATTTAAAGATCCTCAAAACATGTCTTAAGACATAAAACACTTGAAGAATAATAGTTTTTTCCACAAAACACTTTAAAACATCATCTCCTCCTTCTCCGTCATATAAACATCCAGAATCTGTGAAGCTGTAAACATAATGGACTTTTAATGGACCAGTTCATTCTCAGTGTTTGTTCACTGGAGGCGTCAAGTTTCCACATCACACTTGTGTAAGTTGAATACTGGACCACGATTGGCTCCAAACTAGCTGTGATGTCATCAATCCTGCGGGTCCAGGTGTTAAACTGAGATTTAAGTTGAGCTCAGAGAAACTTTTAGAACAAAGTGCACAGAGAAGAAGAAACAAGCTTTTATTCTTTAAATAATGTTCACAGGATATAAAAGTCATAAATATGAGCGACGAGTCATAAACATGGACGCCTCACATCCACCACAGTCCATCGTTTAAGACAATTAAACCCTAATTTAGTGGATAAATATGAACACAGCTTTAACCGTTCACACTGTCTGACCTCTGCTCTTCCTCCTCAGTACATGGGCCTCCTCATCGTGCTGGTCCTGGGTCAGCTCTTCATCACACTGCTGCTGCTCATTAACAGGCGGAAGGTGAGACATATTGTTCAAGTGTGTCTTAAACCAGCAGTCAGTCATCAAATGAACATTAAACCTATTTTTCTTGCTGTAATCATTCCTCCCGTTCGTACCGACCATTAGACCTTTTGGCTGACGTGCTACGGTAAGCGTATTGTGTCATTTCCGGTTGGCGACTGTCTTTACTGTTAGCGTCGTTGCTGCTCTCAACTCAGTTGGTTTTGCTATATTTCACATTACTGTGGATAAATACCTGCTGTATATTTAAACTTTCGCTAGTTCTACACAAGCACTCTTAGCTCTTTGTCTCTTTTAGCGACTTTTCTCGCTAATCGCACAGTTGTTAGTTATTTTAGCTCAACAGCTAGCATTAGCAGCTAATTTAAGCTAAGCAGTTAGCGGTGGCTTCTCTCTCTCCCTCTCGCTCTCCTGCTCTCTCTTGCTCAGTTCAATTTCAATTCAATTCAGTTTTATTTATATAGCGCCAAATCACAACAAAAGTCATCTCAGGGTACTTTTCACATGGAGCAGGTCTAGACCGCAATCTTTAATTTACAGAGACCCAACAACTCCCCTTTAATGGGAAGAAACCTCAAGCAGAACCCGGCTCTACGTGGACGCCATCTGAGGGTGGGGGGATGGATGGGCAACAACAACAACAACAGATACATGACTAAAAACAACAAACAGCAACAACGACAGGAACAGCTGGAGAAGGACAGAAGAAGGACAGAAGAAAGACATCAACATGTCAGCACGGTTTATGGGGTTTCCTGCTGATGAGAAAGCACAAAGAACTCCGGGGAAGAAGTCAAGTTAGTAACATGTATTAATGGTAAATGAATACATACAGATAGAGAAGAGGAGAGAAGAGCTCAGTGCACCAGTGGAGGTCCCCCGGCAGTCTATGCCTATAGCAGCAGTGTGTCTTATGTTTAGTTATTTAGTGATAGTGATAAGTGTAATAAATGTAGTTTATTTGCAGTGCTGGAGGCGAGGCTCAGTGAATTGGAAGCGCGGCTCCACACCACGGAAAACCAATCAGTCGCTAATGTAGTTAGCCAGCCCCCAGTAGCCGGTGCGGGCCGACCTAGCGTAGCTCCTACCCCCCGGTAGTTCCCGAGCAGCCGGGAAGCCAGGGTGGCTGGGTGACTGTCTGAAGGAAGCATAGCCCTAAGTAGAAGCCCACGGTTCACCACCAACCAGTTCATGTTTCTAACTGGTTCTCCCCCCTCAGTAACACACCTGCTGAGAAACAAACTCTGATTACTGGCAGCTCCATAGTCAGAAACGTGAAGTCAGCGACACCAGCAGCCATAGTTAAATGTATTCCTGGGGCCAGAGCGGACGACACTGAGTCAAATTTAAAACTGCTGGCTAAGAATAAACGTAAATATGGTACGATTGTTATTCATGTCGGCGGACTTCTTCCCCGGAGTTCTTTGTGCTTTCTCATCCGCAGGAAACCCCATAAACTGCGCTGACATCTGTCCTTCTCCAGCTGTCGCCAAGTGCTGCTCATGGGGGAATTGTTGGGTCTCTGTAAATTAAAGATTGCGGTCTAGACCTGCTCTATGTGAAAAGTGCCCTGAGATGACTTTTGTTGTGATTTGGCGCTATATAAATAAAACTGAATTGAATTGAACTGAATAGAAGATCCCTTCATAATGACCTTACAATGGAAGTGATGGAGGACAAAATCCACAGTCTGAAGCTAATATGAAGCTTCAGCGTCCAAATGAGTCAAATCAAGTAGATATCTTTCAACGTTACAGTCTTTTTAGTGCCAAAGTTCCTCTTTTTGTTACTATACTTCCACCTGCAGCTCAACAGGGAAACACTGTCCGAGGAAACACAAAGAGGGAATTTGATGCTAAAAAGACTGTAAATGTGTCAGATATCCACTTGATATGACATTACTGTAACATTACAGTGAAATAATTATATAATGGAGCAGCAATTTTATCTGTCTATCAGTCTATTGGACTGAACACTGAACCACGACTTCTTCTGTCTGGATGATGCGTCCAGCGTCACATGATGCAGCTACACTGCTCACTGTGATGAGCTGCTGTGCTCTCTAACCTGTGACGTGTTGTGATCAGATCAAGGAGAGTCTGGACGAAGCGGTGGATCAGATCATCGTTAAGTACGAACACAGAGACGGACGGGACGGACTGATGGACAATGTGCAGCACTACGTGAGTCCTCTCACACTTGGTGCTCACTAATGTATGTATTAACTGAGTGAATTTGAATAGTTATTGGATTATTTACCTACTGTTCACAGGGGCAGTGTTGTGGTAGGACGGGCCCAGATGATTGGCTGAAGAACTCTTTTATCAAGAGTCACAACTGGACAGACGTACTTCCTTGTTCCTGTTTTAACTCCAGTCGTCCCAGCTCCAACTCGTCCTGGTGCTCCGAAAACTCCACTGAGCCGCTGATTGGACGAGGAAATGGCTCATATGATCAGGTACACACACACACACACACACACACACACACACACACACACACACACTCACACACACACTCACACACACACACTCACACACACACACACACTCACTCACACACACACTCACACACACACACACACTCACACACACACACTCACACTCACTCACACACACACCCTCACACACACTCACTCACACACACACACACACACACACACTCACACACACACACACACACACACTCACACACACACCCTCACACACACTCACTCACACACACACACACACACACACACTCACACACACACACACACACACACACACACACACTCACACACACTCACTCACACACACACACACACACACTCACACACACTCACACACACTCACTCACACACACACACTCACACACACACACTCACACACACACACACACACTCACACACACTCACTCACACACACACACACACACACACTCACACACACACACACAGTGTGTTTACTGCATGTCTGTATAAAGTGCAGATGAGTAAAGATTGTTGTGTTTATATGTTTTCTCAGGTTTGTTGTTATGTTACTTCATGTTGTATTAAACTATGTTCAGTTGTTATATTTGTTGTTGTTATGTGGTTACGTAATGTTACATTTGTCGTTATGTTATGTATATTATGTTACGTTATGTATATTATGTTGTCAGCATCAGAAACTAACGGGGGGCAAAATTACCGGAAGATTTCAAAAAAAAATCTTTTCTATGTACCAGTTTAGGCTCATCTCCCAATCCCACTTAAAGCCATCATTTTATTTTCATTCAATTTCCATTTCCGTCTCTAATACTCACACAAACAGCGCTGTTATGATACCTGGCAGAGGCCACGCAGTCCTGTACCTGCATTAAAAACGCTCCTACTGGACTCTATCTGAAGCTTTATGGCTCTTACTGGTGTTGTTGTCTCCTGACTGGATCCCTGCTTGTGTTGTATCTGTTTCTGATGGATAAAAGCGTCTGCTAAATGAAAAATGTAAATGTAAATGTAAAAACGCTCCAACTGTTAGAAAGAAAGCAACGCTGAATCCTGAGCGTCACCAATGCCACCCGCAGCAAATAAGACAGCAAAGACAGCTGCTGAGAATAAGACGACTCATGCAGGACTCAGACAGCCTCAGACAGCTAAAAGCTGATCACGACTTCGTATAGTGAACGGTGTAATGTGACGTATTCTACAGATACTGAAACTATAGTGAACGGTGTAATGTGACGTATTCTACAGATACTGAAACTATAGTGAACGGTGTAATGTGACGTATTCTACAGATACTGAAACTATAGTGAACGGTGTAATGTGACGTATTCTACAGACACTGAAACTATAGTGAACGGTGTAATGTGACATATTCTACAGATACTGACACTGAAACTATAGTGAACGGTGTAATGTGACGTATTCTACAGATACAGACGCTGAAACTATAGTGAACGGTGTAATGTGACGTATTCTACAGATACAGACGCTGAAACTATAGTGAACGGTGTAATGTGACGTATTCTACAGACGCTGAAACTATAGTGAACGGTGTAATGTGACGTATTCTACAGACGCTGAAACTATAGTGAACGGTGTAATGAGACGTATTCTACAGACGCTGAAACTATAGTGAACGGTGTAATGTGACGTATTCTACAGACGCTGAAACTATAGTGAACGGTGTAATGTGACGTATTCTACAGATACAGACGCTGAAACTATAGTGAACGGTGTAATGTGACGTATTCTACAGACGCTGAAACTATAGTGAACGGTGTAATGTGACGTATTCTACAGACGCTGAAACTATAGTGAACGGTGTAATGTGACGTATTCTACAGACGCTGAAACTATAGTGAACGGTGTAATGTGACGTATTCTACACATACAGACACTGAAACTATAGTGAACGGTGTAATGAGACGTATTCTACACATACAGACACTGAAACTATAGTGAACGGTGTAATGAGACGTATTCTACACATACAGACACTGAAGCTATAGTGAACGGTGTAATGTTGCTGGTGCGATGTTAATATGACCGTCAACAGATCGTTGTCACTGTGTATTTTTGCTGAGAACTGCACATCAGGCAGAAAAAACAGGCGGGACCTTGAATCGCTGACGTGTCTAGTGAAATAAGCTTTTTAGTCCCAAATATAGAACATGTTTATTCAGTCTACTAACCAATGATGCAATACTGGACAGTCAAGTCTATTAAGTTATTTCATCCGTGCTCAAAACCTCAGCAGGTAAACATTTGGAGTTAAAAAACCTCTGGAACTGCATCAATAAAGGAGGAACGTTACACTCATGCTTGTAGCTACTAGTCTGTAACTCTGGTTTTGACTTGTAGATCTATTTAGATCAAACCTATTAAATATTGTAATGATCCCATGACCATTATTTTATGCTGCCATCTAGTGGTTTATACTGAGATATATATATATATATATATATCCTTCCTAAATGAAATCGTAGTTGTTGAAAGGGGATCAGCTGCATCTTTCTGCTTTCCGTGTGATTATTATTGTAGTCGGAGAACGTAGATGATGTTTACTGTATGCTCTTTAATCTTGGCTCATTTTACATTAAAAACAGCAAATTAATGTACTTTGCCCCAATTCTCTAGACTATGGGCGCGGATTAGATACCAGATATATTTTAAATTCCTACACTATGTTATATATGTTATATTTGTTGGTCTGTTATATGTTGTTATGTAAAGTTACATTTATTATATTAAATTTGTTACATGACGTTTGTCACGTATGTTACGTTAGTTATGTTACAATTGTCATGTTATATTTGTTATTATGTTACGTTATGTTTGTTATATTTAATTTACATTTGTCATGTATGTATATATGTTTATCTTACATTATCTCATGTTATCGTGTCTGGTCTTTTGTTTATCAGGTTAATGTGTGTGTTTGTTGTTGCAGGGCTGCAAACAGAAGCTCAGTGATTGGCTGCAGGAGAACGCTCTGACCATCGTCGGCATGGACATCGGCCTCGTGTTCATCCAGGTACCAAACCGGCTGAAACGCGTCTCTGAAACTTGAATCTTAGCTTTAGAAGGTCGTCATTTATCATATTTTGCTAAATTTGATTAAATGAAGTATTAATATTGTTATGGTGTCGTCAGTGAGTCCGTACGGAGGCGACGTTTCTTCATCCTTTTCTTGTCTCCAGCACTAAACTCACTGTTGCCGTGTGTCTCCAGGTGGTTCAGTTTGTCCTCGCCGTCTACCTGTATAGAGCGTTTGGCCAAAAAGCTGCTTTGAAAAGAACCAACCCGGTCGATCCTGACCACGCCCATCTAGACCCCGCCCACACGGACCACGCCCATCTAGACCCCGCCCACCTAGACCACGCCCCCGACAGCGGAACGCAGAACTTCGCCTACACCGATCCTGATGATGGTTATATAGACCCCGCCCAGCCAGCACTTTACCATGACGACCCAAATTACGGAGACACCGCCCACTTATCACCATGACAACCAGATGTAGCTGGAAACAGCACAGAGCTGGAGGCTCCAAACTAAACTGGTTATGTTGATATTTGTGGACCACAGCAGTTGTATATTAAATATTATATAATAATATTGTAATTATAATATAATAATTATGTTAAAAATCAATAATTTGATCAAATAAACAGCTTGTCTTGAGTTTCTCTCTGAACAGGACGGAGAAGCTTCTGGAATAAACAAACATATTGTTTATATTTGTGGACTCTTATCAAAGGTCGAAGGTCGTGTGTGTTAGCACAATGCTACTGAAACAAACGCACAGTTAGCATTTATTATTAGTTGTATGATCTATTTTTTGTCTCTGATTATTTTAATTTAATGAAATCTATGTGCAGAAGTGTCGTTCAGTTCTGATTTGTCAATAAAGTTGTTAAATAAAGACGCGCTGATGACGCCTCAAGTTCACTTTCAATTCAGTTTCATTTATAAGCACCAACAGAAGTTATCTCAGGTTAACCCTTTAACATCCACCGGGCCGCCGGCGGCAGCATCACGCCGTAACGAGTCAAAGCAATCAGCACAATCTGGCCAACTGGAGATAACTGGAGAGGTTCACCAGTGACACCAGTGACACCACTAACTACAAACTCCCGACCTCCCATCAGGTTAAGTTCTGGCATAAAGCATGTCCTAATTATTGTTATTTATATATGATTCATTATAGACGAGGACCAAAAACACTTTTTTAAGCCTTATTTGAAGTGATGTAGTTGTGTGTGTGTGTTTATGTCACTAGTCAGATGAAGCCTGAAACCTGCATCAACATCACAGCTCTTCTGTTGGAAGCTTTTCCATCTGAGTTTGCCAAATTCCTCCCCTTTAACAGGAAGAAACCTCCAGCAGAACCGGACTCTAGGTGGCGCCGTCTGCCGACCGGTTGGGTTGAAAGAGACAGAAGCAGAATAACAACAATAACAACAATAATAATGATAATAATAGAAATATGACTATTAATGAGAGTGTGTGGGACTTGATAAATGACAGTTTTGTCGTTGAAACATTGAAACACCAGTTTTAAAACGGTTAGCAGCCATTTGAATTGTGACTTATGATAAAACTTCATTAATAAATGAAAGTAATAGAAAGCAGAGCAGAGGCGCTCTGGTGACCTGATGGTGAATGTCTCACTACTCTGACCCCAAACACAAGCAAAGAGCTCATCCAGGTCATTAAACAGTCTGTCTGAACATAAAGACATAAAACATGATCAAATATAGACGAGCTGCTCTGATGCAAACTGTGAATGACTGAGTGATGTTAGTTAGAGACTCATGAACTGACTCATACTAATAAAACTTCATTTATATGTACGTCCATCCTTCAGTGAACATTATCCAGTCGTATGAAGCTCCAGAGACCTGCTTCATCCAGTGCAGATGCAGGTCTACCCTAACCCCTAACCCTAACCCTAACCCTAAACCTAACCCCTAACCCTAACTCCTAACCCTAACCCCTAACCCTAACCCCTAACCCTAAACCTAACCCCTAACCCTAACTCCTAACCCTAACCCCTAACCCCTAACCCTAACCCCTAACCCTAAACCTAACCCCTAACCCTAACTCCTAACCCTAACCCCTAACCCCTAACCCTAACCCCCTAACCCTAACCCTAACCCTAACCCTAACCCCTAACCCTAACCCTAACCCTAAACCTAACCCCTAACCCTAACCCTAACCCCTAACCCTAACCCTAACCCTAACCCCCTAACCCTAACCCTAACCCTAACCCTAACCCCTAACCCTAACCCTAACCCCTAACCCCAACCCCTAACCCTAACCCTAACTCCTAACCCCTAACCCTAACCCTAACCCTAACCCCTAACCCCAACCCCTAACCCTAACCCTAACTCCTAACCCTAACCCCTAACCCTAACCCTAACCCTAACCCCTAACCCCAACCCCTAACCCCTAACCCTAACCCTAACCCTAACCCCTAACCCCAACCCCTAACCCTAACCCTAACTCCTAACCCCTAACCCTAACCCCTAACCCTAACCTCTAACCCCTAACCCTAACCCTAACCCTAACCCCTAACCCTAACCCTAACCCTAACCCCTAACCCCAACCCCTAACCCTAACCCTAACTCCTAACCCCTAACCCTAACCCCTAACCCTAACCCTAACCCCTAACCCTAACCTCTAACCCCTAACCCCTAACCCTAACCCCTAACCCTAACCCTAACCCTAACCCCTAACCCCAACCCCTAACCCTAACCCTAACTCCTAACCCCTAACCCTAACCCCTAACCCTAACCTCTAACCCCTAACCCTAACCCTAACTCCTAACCCCTAACCCTAACCCCTAACCCTAACCCTAACCCCTAACCCTAACCTCTAACCCCTAACCCCTAACCCTAACCCTAACTCCAGAATAAAAACAATCTGAAACATCAAGAGAAGAACAGATCGCAGGCTTTAAGATAGTAAAGTAAAAGT
>NC_089526.1:370765-383265 GCF_963924715.1 Thunnus thynnus | reverse complement strand
AATGTTCAAATGATCCAATATTTCAGCAAAAATCAAAGATTAGAGAAAAAGTCCAAAAACTGAAAACAGATTTGTGTATCAGAACTTTGTTTTTTCTTCTTTCCTCTCCCATTAATCATCTCACCACCCCTCAGATTTATCTGCTGACCCTTTGGAGGGGCCCGACCCCTAGGTTGGGAACCACTGGACTAAACTAGCTAACTGTATATAAAGTAGTGTAAACTAGCTCCACCTCCAGCAGCTACAACAGTAACATGCTGCTCTAACACTGATGCTTCACTATTAATAATCTAATGATGTCATATATAATAATATATCAGTCAGAGGGACCAAACCACTACTTTTACTGCAATACTTTAACTACATCAAGCTCATAATACTTATGTACTTTTACTGCAATACTTTAACTACATCAAGCTCATAATACTTATGTACTTTTACTGCAATACTTTAACTACATCAAGCTCATAATACTTATGTACTTTTTTTTCATGCAGGACTTGTACTTGTAATGGAGTATTTTTACATTGTTGTATTAGTACTTTTACTGCAGTAAAGGATGTGAGTTCTTCTTCTCCTGCTGAACTCTGGAAATGTTTTTAATATAATCAAAATAAAAACATCTTGATGTATTTTAATAATTTTTACTAAACAATATTTGTTTCATTCTTAAACACGCATGAGGTTTAAATTATAGTTTTTAAAACTATAATTAAAGCAGAACAACTGTCTGCAGAGATAAATGATTCTACATCACGTCTCATATTTTCAGGTTGAAAGCTGCGGTGCCACCGTGAGTGTGCACAAAGTGTGCATTGCAGTGAACACAGCGGCCTGTAGGTGTGTGATACCTGATCCAGGTGAGCAGCCGTCTCCGTGCAGGGCAGCAGCGGCAGGTCCTTCAGGAACGCCTGCACCAAAACAAACAGGTTATGACAAACAGCTTCCAACATGGCCGCCGACCTCCAACATGGCCGTCAGCGGAAACACGAGTTTGGTCTCACCGTCTCTTTCAGGACGCTGCTGTAGTTGTTGAGCGCCGCCTGCAGGTCCTCGATGACGCTCTGCATCTCTATGTACATTAAGTCCGTTGGTAACGCCATACCAGCAAAAAGCTCCGCCCACAATCCCAGCAACAGGAAGAACAGGTACCCACAATGCACTGCAGCAGGAAGAACAGAAAACACACAAAATATAAACAAATTTAGCTGATGAATGGAGGGAGGGAGCGGCGGGAACAAAAGGTTATTTTCTGATAGTTTCACGTCGTTTGGCTCTGAAGCAGAAAAAGCATCAAACAGTGAGCAGACGATCTATTGGAGACAGATGCTCGCTGCATTTCTGCTTTTCATTCACTCATCACAGCTCATCAGCAGGAAATATAAAGAACAACATGACACATCTGTGTTGTTTCCTCATGTGTGAACGTTGCGTTTCATCTTTAGCTCCTCATGAGTCTCATCTGCATCTGGTTCCTCAGATGGAAACACAAACAGGAAGTACAACACAGACTTTTACCTCCGGAGTAGTTCCTGTGTTTCTAAAGTACCGGAACGTCTGGTGGAAACAGCCTTTTAAAAACTGTTCAAACAGAAAAACCCCAAAATCTCTAAAAAGAAACAAAAAAAACACAAAGCTCTGTAGACGTTTCCCATGATCCTCTGCAGCTGAACAGTTCCTGCAGCTGAAGAAGAAGAAGAAGAAGAAGAAGAAGAAGAAGAAGAAGGTTAAACTCACTTGTTGTCCTCTGGATGGAGGGATGAAGCAGCTCTGAGGATCAGCTGGTTTCTGACGAGGTCCTGGTCTGCTGGGTGTGCTGGGTCCTGGTCTTATTTATGCTCGGTGTATCTGGAGGGAAACCGTTTTCTTGGAAAAGTGTCTCAGCTGTTCTTAGAAAGTTTGACATCAGTTTTCTGCAAATTCAGATTCTCATCTGTGAGTCAGACTGAGGGCGTGCTGCTCCTTCATCATCATCATCGTCGTCATAACCGTCGCCATCATCGTCACTCAGGTTTCTGTTGAACTGCACGTTTCATCACTGAGTGACTAACAGATCCCCACGAAGCTGTTTCACATGTTTTTGGTTCCTTTCGTGTTGTTTTCAGTTTTGTTCTTCAATGAAAACTCTTGAACCAGTGACGTCACTTTATTTTACAGGTTTTTACTGATTGGAGTGATTGTCAGGTATCAGTTAATGTTCAGGACATTTCACAGTGAGGATGGTGCAATCTGTTACACAGTCAGTAAGAGCTGATTCATTATATTTGAGTTCATATGTAATAAATTAATAACTCAGTTAACATGTTAAACTCTCTAACGAGCAGAACAAACAAAAAGAATCTAAAACTACACAATGAAAACTGAATTATTTCTGTCTGTTAAATAATTGTCAATAATTTATCAAATGCAAATTAAAAATGATGTATGAAATATAACAACCAACTAAAGCAACGTAACACTTTGTGAAACAGTCGGAGAGTTACTGACGTTAAACTTCAGGTCCAAATGGTTTTCACTTTTAGATCTTAAAGGATGAAAAGATGATTTCATACAGTAACAAAACTACACTGAAAAGTTCAAAATCTATTTTATTTTCATTATTGTTAAAATTAAGATCTATATGGATCTCTATACACTGAGATCTGACACACTGCTACACGCAAACTGAACCATCTTAACACTTAAAATAATAATTAGAATAATTTGAGTCAAATTGCAACATCCTCTCTGTCCTAAAAAGTTAATGAATTAATTATTGTTAATTACTCAGAAAGCTTTGAGGAAATTAGTATAAACATTTACTTTTAGTATAACATTTACTACGTATGTAAATGTTCTTATACTCAAATATAAAACTCACAAATTTACTGTAACAAAAATATGTTTTTATTTCTCCCAGAATACTATAAACATCCCAACAAACACAAAGTTGTGTGTGTAAATAGTTTTACATACAGAACAAATAGAAAAATATTGTGTTTACAGTAAACACTGTATCTTCTGCACATGTATCTTCTGCACATGTTCTTCTGCACATGTTCTTCTGCTCATGTATCTTCTGCACATGTTCTTCTGCACATGTATCTTCTGCACATGTATCTTCTGCACATGTTCTTCTGCTCATGTATCTTCTGCACATGTATCTTCTGCACATGTTCTTCTGCACATGTATCTTCTGCACATGTTCTTCTGCTCATGTATCTTCTGCACATGTTCTTCTGCTCATGTATCTTCTGCTCATGTTCTTCTGCACATGTATCTTCTGCACATGTATCTTCTGCACATGTTCTTCTGCACATGTATCTTCTGCACATGTATCTTCTGCACATGTTCTTCTGCACATGTTCTTCTGCTCATGTATCTTCTGCTCATGTATCTTCTGCACATGTTCTTCTGCACATGTTCTTCTGCTCATGTATCTTCTGCACATGTATCTTCTGCACATGTTCTTCTGCACATGTATCTTCTGCACATGTTCTTCTGCTCATGTATCTTCTGCTCATGTTCTTCTGCACATGTATCTTCTGCACATGTATCTTCTGCACATGTTCTTCTGCACATGTATCTTCTGCACATGTATCTTCTGCACATGTTCTTCTGCACATGTTCTTCTGCTCATGTATCTTCTGCTCATGTATCTTCTGCACATGTTCTTCTGCACATGTTCTTCTGCTCATGTATCTTCTGCACATGTATCTTCTGCACATGTTCTTCTGCACATGTATCTTCTGCACATGTTCTTCTGCTCATGTATCTTCTGCACATGTTCTTCTGCACATGTATCTTCTGCACATGTATCTTCTGCACATGTTCTTCTGCACATGTATCTTCTGCACATGTTCTTCTGCTCATGTATCTTCTGCACATGTTCTTCTGCACATGTATCTTCTGCACATGTATCTTCTGCACATGTTCTTCTGCTCATGTATCTTCTGCACATGTATCTTCTGCACATGTTCTTCTGCTCATGTATCTTCTGCACATGTTCTTCTGCACATGTATCTTCTGCACATGTATCTTCTGCACATGTTCTTCTGCACATGTTCTTCTGCACATGTATCTTCTGCACATGTTCTTCTGCACATGTATCTTCTGTACATGTTCTTCTGCACATGTATCTTCTGCACATGTTCTTCTGCTCATGTATCTTCTGCACATGTTCTTCTGCACATGTTCTTCTGCACATGTTCTTCTGCACATGTATCTTCTGCACATGTATCTTCTGCTCATGTATCTTCTGCACATGTTCTTCTGCACATGTTCTTCTGCACATGTTCTTCTGCACATGTATCTTCTGCACATGTTCTTCTGCACATGTATCTTCTGCACATGTATCTTCTGCACATGTATCTTCTGCACATGTTCTTCTGCACATGTATCTTCTGCACATGTATCTTCTGCACATGTGTCTTCTGCACATGTTCTTCTGCACATGTATCTTCTGCACATGTTCTTCTGCACATGTATCTTCTGCACATGTTCTTCCGCACATGTGTCTTCTGCACATGTATCTTCTGCACATGTATTGCAGGGATCATGTGCATTAAGAGAGACTCTGTGCACATTTACGCACCAGGCACAGCAGCAACAAAATAACATTTTATGAATATTTGTTGAACAGATGTTTGGACGGAGGAACACGAAGCACAAACAAGTCGACATTTCAAGGTGTTTGGTTTGTATGTGACGGTTGTTAAGCTATTATATGTATTATAGGCTAATAACAGATTATCAGCATATTAAACATAACACAGAAAAAGGGATGTGAGACGTTTTTAGTCGGGGGGGGGGGGGGGGGGGGGAATGGCGCAGAATAACAACAATCATAACAACATTAACAACAGCAGCAGTCAGGGAAGGACGCCATCAGGACTGTGAAGGACCGTGAAGGCTCGGCCCGGGACCCGGGGTTTCCTGTGAGATGAGAAAGCACAAAGAACTCCGAGGAAGAAGCAAAGTTAGTGACATGCATTGATGTTACATGAATGCATACAGATGGAGAGTAGGAGGAGGAGAGAGGAGCTCAGTGCATCATGGGATTTCTAATATATTGCCAAGTGGTAATATATGCAGACTAAAAAGAACTGGGCCTAAGATAGAACCCTGTGGACACCACGTCAGGTCTATTCTTTGGCCACAAAGAATTGTCGACCAGTTAAATAAGACCTGAACCAGTTAAGAACTGCGTCAGAGAGACACGCAGTGTTCCAGTCTGTGCAGCAGAATAATGTGATCAACTGAGATCTAACAGGACAAACAGATTCTTCTCATTAGTGTTCATTCTGAGGTCATTTACGACTTTAGAGCTGTTTCTGTGCTGCGATGAGCCGACAACAGCACTTTACTTTACACACAGTTGTGTTCACTGTCGTTGTGAATCTTCTGTGAAACTTTTAGTACGAGGTGTAAAAAGCTTCACACATAACTCAGCGCTGCATGACATCATCACACTACACAGTTTTATACTAGCAGGAAATGATGTAATCATCACTTAAAGCAGAAAAAGGCAACAAATGTTTTGTATTTTCACCCTCCGTTTTCTCTGTGCAGTGCATTGTGGGAGAAAAGTTTCCACCAACAGCTCACTCAGGAATGTGCTTTTTTATTTTGAATGTTTGTTTAGATTAAACTTTAACCCTGACCCACCAGAACAGCCGACAATAAGTTAATGTAATAATAATGTTTATTAATATTAGTGTTATATGATGCTTTCTACCTCCAGCATGTTTTCCAACTGTTTGAGTAAAACATGGAGTGCTTTTATGTCGTGTTTTATGAAGTTTTATTTTTGTCAGTGAGACGTCTTCATGAGCTGTTTTTAGCTTTTTACATCACCGTCAGTCCTCGAATGCATCACATTTGTTTTCTTGTTATTTGTGGACATAAATAAACTAATTGAGGCAGAATCATAATAAAGATGTCTGGATGTTTTTTTCTGGATGTGACCACAGGAACCTCTTCATCATCATCATCATCATCTTTATTCAGATTTCTGTTGAACTGTTTCATTAGTGACTCATGTGATGTCAGAGAGACACTTACAGTCAGAGGTAATAAAACCTCGTTAACTCTTTACTTTCCGTTACATCAACACTCCCTTCAGTTCCTGTTTCCTTTCCTTTCCTCGTTTCCTTCCTCGTCTCCTCTTTTCTTTCTTTATCTCCTCATCTTTTATTTTCTGACAGTCTCCTTTTCTTCCGTCTTTCTTTCTCTTCCTCCTCGATCATCTCATCTGTGTGTGACTGAGTGAAATATTCAGACCGTAGTGATTCTTCACGTCTGCTGCATCATTTCCACACATTGCCTCAAAATCACAAACATGAAACATTTTCCTTCATCTTTCTGTCTCATCTTTATTCATTTATGTTGTTATGAACGAACGTCATCCTGTCTGTGTGTGTTTAACGGTTTCAGTGATGACTGAAGCGCTGAGCCTCGTATTTCAGATTTATTTATTTGCTGCTGGATTCTTCCGTCGTATTTCATCAGAGAGTTTATTCCCTTCGTGGCTCAGGAGCTTAGCGGGGAAACGGTCACATGGCGGCCGGCGCCGGGCTCTGGATGTGAAGCCGTGTCGTCGCTCGCTGCTTCCTGCTTTGTGAGATCAGAATTCGAGGTCGGAGTCTAGATGTCAAACAATAATGCTGCACATATTCAGCATTTAATTCAATCAAAGCTGCCACTGAACTAATCAAACACCAGCAGCTGATCACTGAACTCTGCAGCTACTGACAGTGAAAGTAAAACCAACTGTGATAACTCTCTTTTCTCATAATGATCAGAGTTATTGATCTGCTGATTGATAATGAGCTCATCCTAGGATGGGAATTTCATCATTTCATCATTTTTACTGGATTTTTGTCATTTGTTTTTCTTTTTTGGTTTGTTTTTTAACTTCAGAGTAAAATTCAAACTGGTTCAGAACAAAATTTCAAACAATGAAAAATATATTTTCAGCGATATGTCCGACATGAGAGGAGATGTTTCTGTTTTTAAAATAAATTCGTTTTATATTTCTTGTTTTTCTTTTACAGTGAGGCCCAGGGAAAGTTCACAGCAGAGCCAGGAGGAGATCCCGAGGTGAAGAACGGAGCTCGGTGGGTCCAGGTTGGGAGATGAAGCGAGGTCCAGGAGACGAGGCCGGAGGGCAGAGCAGACGAGATGAGGCGAGGTCCAGGAGACGAGGCCGCAGGGCAGAGCAGACGAGATGAGGCGAGGTCCAGGAGACGAGGCCGGAGGGCAGAGCAGACGAGATGAGGTGAGGTCCAGGAGACGAGGCCGCAGGGCAGAGCAGACGAGATGAAGCGAGGTCCAGGAGACGAGGCCGGAGGGCAGAGCAGACGAGATGAGGCGAGGTCCAGGAGACGAGGCCGCAGGGCAGAGCAGACGGAACTGCAGGGAAAAGGTTCAGACTGTGTATGAAGCAACAAACAACTAGCAAATAAGCTTCGGAACGAACAGCTGGAAGTGCAGCACCGACTCAAGCAGAGGCTACGATCTGGCAGAATATACAAGCAGGATGAGGTGCAGCTGGTGATGCTGGAAGGAAGGAAGAGCCACTGGAGAAGTGACAGTTAGGAAGACATGGAAGCAGGTGTGGAGGGAGTGTCAGGGGTGACAGCAGAAGGGTCCAGGATGAGGCAGCGGGTGACCCAGCAGCACTCCTCAGGGCCGTATCCCTCCCGATCCACCAAATATTGTAAGCTGCAGCCCCTGCGGCGCACATCCAGAATCTGTCGGGCAGTGTAGGCAGGGTGGTTGTCAAATAGCTGAGGCAGTGGAGGAGCTGCTGCTGGGGGGGACAGGGGACTGGAACGGACTGGTTTGATTAGGGACACATGAAAGGTTGGATGGACAGCAGAGGGGTTGATAACATGGTCGATGTCAAAAGGTCCAATGAAACGAGGGGAAAGCTTTTTAGACTCCATTTTCAAAGGAATGTCCCGAGATGAAAGCCGTACCTTTTGGCCTCGGGTATAGCTAGGAGCTCGGTTGGAGCCACGCAGGGGGGCTGCACGAGCCTTCCTCCATGTGCGGCAACATTCAAAAGGCATACCCGATGAGGCATGAGTGATGGAATCAAGGGCATACTTCACCCATGGCAACTGGGAACTCCAGTGGGACTGGTTCGCAGAGGTCACACAACGTAGTGCTGCTTCCAATTCCTAGTTGGCCTGCTCGGTCTGGCCATTGGACTGAAATCCAGAGGAGAGACTGACAGTGGAACCAAGAGCTGAGCAGAAAGCTTTACTTGAGAAATGAACCGGGGTCCTCGGTCAGACACGATATCAGAGGGGATGCCATGTAAACGGAGCATGTGGGTTACCAGAAGGTCAGCAGTTTTCCTGGAGGATGGAACTGATTTGGAGAATCTGTCAATCATGGTGAGGATGACTGAGTTACCGTCAGAGGGAAGAAGTCCTGTGTCGAAATCCAGAGCAATATGAGACCAAGGGTGGCTGGGAACTGGCAGGGGATGAGGCAGACCCGTGGTGGGTTTAGTTGAAGTCTTGTCCTAGTGTCCCTCTCCATAGTGGGCCACCAGAAGCGCTGACGGAGGAGGGCGAGAGTTCGATTCACTCCAGGGTGACAGGTAAGTCTGGTTGAGTGGCCCCACTGGAGGACATCTGAGCGGACAGAGTCTGGAACAAACAGAGAGTTAGGTGGACCGTTACCTGGATCAGGCTGGTTCTGGCCTAGCAGACAAGGGACCTAATCTCCCATCTCCTGGCCCTCCAGCCAGTGACGCCATCCAGGGCCAGTTTCACTGCCAGAAGTTCATAGTCGCAGATGTCATAGTTCCTTTCTGCAGGTAAGAGTTTCTGAGAAAAGAAGGCACAAGGATGAAGTTTTTGATCAGCAGGAGAATGTTGTGAGAGGACTGCATCGACCCCGATGTCAGCTCAGGGTCTGGATGAGTGAGAACCGGGGCAGAAGTGAAGCGATGTTTGAGTTCCTGGAACTCAGGGGTCCAACTGAATGGAGTGGAGGTGAAAGTGAGGGCAGTGAGGGGAGCTGCCAGGCGACTGGAGCTTTGGATGAAACGCCTGTAGAAACCCCAAGACAAGCTGCAACTGCTTCAAGTTTGTGGGTTCTGGCCAGTCAGTGACAGCCGTTACCTTGGCAGGGTCCATTTGCACCTCTCCCTGTGCAGTGACATATCCCAGGAAGGACACAGTAGAAGCATGGAATTCACACTTCACAAGATTATTTTCCAACAGATGTTGGAGTACCTGACGAACGTGCTGGTGGTGAGTGTCGAGGTCCTGGGAGAAGATAAGGACGTCATCCAGGTACACGAACACGAAGCGGCCAATCACATCCCTCAAGACATCGTTAACAAGAGACTGGAAGACAGCAGGGATGTTAGTCAGGCCAAAAGGCCTGAAGGCTGTCTTCCACTTGTTTCCTTCCTTAATGCAGACGTGGTGGTAGGCGTCACAAAGATCGACCATAGCTCCATGGAGAGGAGAGAGAGCAGAGTGGCAGGGGTATTTATTTCTCACTGTGATGTTGTTTAAGCCCCGGAAGTCAATACAACGTCTAAGAGTGTGAAAACCCTCCAGGACCTGATGATGCCTGCAGCCAACGAACCCTGGATATATATTTACTGGTGAAAAATCAAACAATAAGACGTGTGACACTTACAAACAAACAAACCAACAGGTTCATGTGATCTGTCTCTACTGCCATCAGCAGTTTGAACCAAACAACAAACTGAAGTGAAGGAAGAATTTAGTTTTAATGTGTTAAAAGTCTGCACAGCATCACTCATAAAGCTAATTCAAACATATTAATAACTTAATATAATGTAACAGGTGTCACCAAAGTGCAAAACAATCTGATCATTACACACATCTGTGTGAAGGGAAAGTGATGATAGATGATGAAGTTGAACTCTGAGGAGAGAAATCAGAAGGAAACTGACTCACCTGCTGACTGACAGTTTAATTAGGTTGAAGGAACTCAGGCGTCACTTTTTACCTTCCTACGCTTCACTGGAAATTCATCTCACACACACACACACACACACACACACACACACACACACACACATACACACACCTGTGCAGGTACGAACATGCTGATTCGCTCTGCAGGAGATTTTTACTGGCAGCAGTAAAAACTCTCCTCAGCTGCTCATCAAAGTTATTCATTCATTCACTCGTTCAGCCCTGCAGCCTGTCTCTGGGAACAGAGGTTACACTTACATATGTTTTCTTACCACACAATAAGAACAATCAACAGATTAATAGATAAAAATATATTAGAGATGTTTCTGATCGGTTCCCTGCAGGGATCAATACTGAGTCCACATGTTCAAACTCTTCAACAGCAACAATTCAGGATTCAGGATCAGCATTCAGTGACTACATACATTATACACTATCAACCATTAAACTACATAAACACAATCAAACAGTGATGTAATAACCTCATATTGATCCTCATATGCTGCCTGATTGGATATTGAACTGTGCAGGTGATCAATCATAATGTTTAATTTGTTCTGTAACATCTGTTCAAGAGGTTCTGAAATAAACATAAAAATACAGTAAAACACAGCTGAGACTCTGCTGTTTATTAAAGTTCACTGTGTTTGCGCTTTTAGTCACAAGGTGAAAACCATCAGCTGCGTGTTGGACGCTGGCAGGATGTGATGAGGAGACACTTTACTTATCAAACAGTGAAGGTTTCAGAGACGTCTAGAAAGCTGCTGACCTCATTAAATCCTGCGTATAAATCAATTAATGCAGCAGGACGATGAACGGATCAATCAAAACATATAAAAACCCTAAAACTGTCTGCTGATGTTACATACGGTGGCCCCCTCAGGACAAAACAAAAGCTGTTTCCTGTTTGGAGCACTCTGTGTTGATGTTTGTGCTTTTGTTTTTGTCCCTGAGAGGCCACCGTAGTTGTAGGAGTGAAATGTTACATCTGTAGTTTCAGCTGCTTGAACACAATGTTTTTCCTTCATGATGTTTCTGTGGTTGAATTTAAAGGTTTTTATCAGGATTTTACAACAAAAACACAAAATACAGTCAAATAGAAGCAGATTGTTGTTGGTCTGTTGCGTCATCTTTAATGACACATCTGTGGGATTTCCACGGACACATGAATCAGACGTGTGTCAGTTACGCTGTAACTGACTGATGCAACGCTTCCCTGAACCGATCCCATCCCATCCCGTCCCATCCCGTCCCATCCCGTCCCATCCCGGGAAGATCACAGGAAGTGCACAGGTACCTGGAATACCTGAGTGGGCAGGGCTTCTAGTAGGTGTAACAATATATTCTTTAAATGTGGCGTTGTAATCCATCATGTGGACTGAAGAGGTCCTGGATCAGATCCTCCAGAACTTCAGTCTCAAACAGAAATGTTGTGAACAGACAAACTGATTGATCACTGATTGATTGATCCTCATTGAACACACTCTGTCTTATTGTTTTCTGTTAATGACTTATTTTCCTTTTAATTTCATTGCATTCATGTTTTGTTAATGTGTTTATTTGATTTCTTTTTTAAGTTGTGTATCTTCTCCAGTGACGGAGGCGTCGACACCGTCAATAAAGAGTCCAGTTGATCTGAACATCAGTTTATTCTGTTTGTGACACATTAAAGAGTTTCAGTTTGTCACTAATCAAATGTGTTTTAAGTTATTTACTGAGATGTAAATGAGCTGCAGCTCGTCTGACTGATGATGAAGGTGTTTGATGATGATGATGACGACGGCACAAACCTCACTGACTGAAACATCATCACCAGATGAGAACTGAGACTGTTGCTGCAGTAAACTCTGCGTTCAAGTCTCAGATGTTTTATTTCAGACTCAGTTTCTGCTGATAAACCAGCTGCAGCAGATATTCGTCTCATACGTCGCGTCTCTGAACACAAACGCCGTCAAACGCGTTCTGCAGTAAACGCATCAAACGCGTTCTGCAGTAAACGCATCAAACGCGTTCTGCAGTAAACGCCGTCAGACGCGTTCTGCAGTAAACGCATCAAACGTGTTCTGCAGTAAACGCGTCAAACGCGTTCTGCAGTAAACGCATCAAACGTGTTCTGCAGTAAACGCGTCAAACGCGTTCTGCAGTAAACGCGTTCTGCAGTAAACGCGTTCTGCAGTAAACGTGTTCTGCAGTAAACGTGTTCTGCAGTAAACGTGTTCTGCAGTAAACGCGTCAAACGCGTTCTGCAGTAAACGCGTCAAACGCGTTCTGCAGTAAACGCGTTCTGCAGTAAACGCGTTCTGCAGTAAACGCGTCAAACGTGTTCTGCAGTAAACGCGTCAAACGCGTTCTGCAGTAAACGCGTTCTGCAGTAAACGCGTTCTGCAGTAAACGTGTTCTGCAGTAAACGCGTCAAACGCGTTCTGCAGTAAACGCATCAAACGTGTTCTGCAGTAAACGCGTCAAACGCGTTCTGCAGTAAACGCGTCAAACGCGTTCTGCAGTAAACGCGTTCTGCAGTAAACGTGTTCTGCAGTAAACGCGTCA
>NC_089526.1:337454-359954 GCF_963924715.1 Thunnus thynnus | reverse complement strand
TGTGTGAGTGTGTGTGTGTGTGTGTGTGTGAGTGTGTGTGTGTGAGTGTGTGTGTGTGTGAGTGTGTGTGTGAGTGTGTGTGTGTGTATGTGTGTGTGAGTGTGTGTGTGAGTGTGTGTGTGTGTGAGTGTGTGTGTGTGTGTGTGTGTGTGTGTGAGTGTGTGTGTGTGTGTGTGTGTGTGTGTATGTGTGTGTGAGTGTGTGTGTGAGTGTGTGTGTGTGTGTGAGTCTGTGTGTGTGTGAGTGTGTTTGTGTGTGTGTGTGTGTGTGTGTGAGTGTGTGAGTCTGTGTGTGTGTGTGTGTGAGGGAGTGTGTGTGTGTGTGTGTGTGTGTGAGGGAGTGTGTGTGTGTGTGTGTGTGTGTGTGTGTGAGTGTGTGTGTGTGGTAACTGTGTGTTTGTACAGTCAGCTGCCCTTTAGTCCTCTGTAACAGGTGGTGGGAGGAGGAGGAGGAGGAGGAGGAGGAGGAAGGGGGGGGGGGGTTAGTCTAAATTTAACCCCTGTTGCCCCCCCCCCCCCCTCCGCCATGAATGTTGTTCAGGATGATTTTTTAAAGTCAGTGTTGGAGCCACAACAATGATTTTGATAAGTTTTATTTGGATTAATTCTGGATCAATAATATGAAAAATGAAAGATGCAGCTGACGATTGATGATCAATGAGCTGAGATGATTATTAGATTATTAAACTTAAACTGAACTTTAATATAAACTCTTCTGTTGGTGAGAATTGTTCATGTGTTTGTGTAAAAACAAGGAAAACGAATCAAACAGACTGAATGAGAAATAAAATAAAATGATAAAAGATGAAGAGTCTTTGTGCTAAGCTAGGCTAACAGTTTCCCCCTGCTTCCAGTATTTGTGCTAAGCTAAGCTAACAGTTTCCCTATTTCTAGCCTTTGCGCTTAGCTAAGCTAACAGTTTCTCTGCTTACAGTCTTTGTGCTAAGCTAGGCTAAAAGTTTCCCCCTGCTTCCAGTCTTTGTGCTAAGCTAACAGTTTCCCTGCTTCCAGTCTTTGTGCTAAGCTAGGCTAACAGTTTCCCCCTGCTTCCAATCTTTGCGCTTAGCTAAGCCAATAGTTTCCCTGCTTCCAGTCTCTGTGCTATGCCAGGCTAACAGTTTCCCCTGCTTCCAGTCTTTGTGCTAAGCTAACAGTTTCCCCTGCTTCCAGTCTTTGTGCTATGCTAAGCTAACAGTTTCCCCCCTGCTTCCAGTCTTTGTGCTAAGCTAGGCTAACAGTTTCCCCTGCTTCCAGTCTTTGTGCTAAGCTAAGCTAACAGTTTCCCTGCTTCCAGTCTTTGTGCTATGCTAAGCTAACATTTTCCCCCCTGCTTCCAGTCTTTGTGCTAAGCTAGGCTAACAGTTTCCTCCTGCTTCCAGTCTTTGTGCTATGCTAAGCTAACAGTTTCCCTGCTTCCAGTCTTTGTGCTAAGCTAGGCTAACAGTTTCCCCTGCTTCCAGTCTTTGTGCTAAGCTAAGCTAACAGTTTCCCTGCTTCCAGTCTTTGTGCTATGCTAAGCTAACAGTTTCCCTGCTTCCAGTCTTTGTGCTAAGCTAAGCTAACAGTTTCCCTGCTTCCAGTCTTTGTGCTAAGCTAAGCTAACAGTCTCCAGTCTTTGAGACAGAATCATAAATATAAACACAAATAAATCTCCATCTTAAATCACAGATATTTTGACCACATATCAATAATAATTTATATTGACCAAATATCAATATAAATCATAAGTTATATTTACATAAATAACTGAAGTGTATTGATCACTGCATCATTGATCTGTGCTACAGACCCTCCTAGTAGAGTTTTTTCACTTGTTTTGTTTTAAGAAAATATGAATTTTAAAACTCAACAACAAACCAAACATGACAAAGTTCAGATGGAGATTTGATTTGCAACAAAACTGTAAAAAAGAACAAAAACTGAGTGAAGTTCGTTTCCTACCTGCATCAGATCAGCATCACCGTCTGTCCAGGACTCTCCAGGACCCTGTCAAGGTCTGTCCAGGACTCTCCAGGACCCTGTCCAGGTCTGTGTAGTGTTTTCCCGGTCTGTTGTGTCCCAGTCTGGGTCCTGGTCTCAGCCTCGCGGTACATTCACAGCTGACTGGGAGCTTCAGTCGTTTCTAAATAAATCAGCAACAAGCAGCAGCTGCTGCACGACAACTGTCACACACACACACACACACACACACACACACGCACACACACAGTAACACACACACACACACACACACACACACACACACACACACACACACACAGTAACACACACACACACACACGGTAACACACGCACACACACAGTAACACACACACACACACACAGTAACACACACACACACACACACACACACACACACAGTAACACACACACAACCACACACACACACACACACACACACACACAGTAACACACACACACACACACACACACACACACAGTCTCTTTCTCTCTGCAGGTTATTTTTTATTTCAGTTCAGTAATAAAACATGTCGTCATGTTTGTCTTCATTACTGTTTATTCATCATTTATAAACAGTCAGATGATGTTGTTGTTTATCCTCCACATGACACTAATCAATAGATCATAAAACATTAATCAATCATCTTCAGACTGATACAAACAGCAGATCAAACCATGAAATCTGAAGCCTGAAAAGGTTTGTTTGTATTTGTTGATCTGAATGTTTCTGTCTGCTCGTCTCAGCTGAAACATCTGCTTCAGTTGTTACAGCTAAAACGCATAAAACACCTAAAACTCATAAAACACCTAAAATGCATAAAACACCTAAAACTCATAAAACACCTAAAACTCATAAAACACCTAAAACTCATAAAACACCTAAAACGCATAAAACACTGAAAACACATAAAATGCCAAAAACACCTAAAATGCATAAAACACCTAAAACTCATAAAACACCTAAAACGCATAAAACACCTAAAACGCATAAAACACTGAAAACACATAAAATGCCGAAAACACCTAAAACACCTAAAAATCATAAAACACCAACAATGCATAAAACACCTAAAACGCATAAAACACCTCAAACGCATAAAACACCTAAAATGCATAAAACACCTAAAACACTGAAAACTCATAAAACACCTAAAACGCATAAAACACCTAAAACACTGAAAACGCATAAAACACCTAAAACACATAAAACGCATAAAACACCTACAACGCATAAAACACCTAAAACGCATAAAACACCTAAAACACTGAAAACGCATAAAACACTTAAGACGCATAAAACACCTAAAACGCATAAAACACCTAAAACACTGAAAACTCATAAACACCTAAAACACATAAAACGCATAAAACACCTAAAACACCTACAACACATAAAACACCAAAAACGCATAAAACACCTAAAACACCTACAACGCATAAAACACTTAAAACGCATAAAACACCTAAAACGCATAAAACACCTACAACGCATAAAACACCTAAAATGCATAAAACACCTAAAACGCATAAACACCTAAAACGCATAAAACACTGAAAACACATAAAATGCCAAAAACACCTAAAACGCATAAAACCTAAAACTCATAAAACACCTAAAACGCATAAAACACCTAAAACGCATAAAACACCTAAAACGCATAAAACACTGAAAACGCATAAAATGCCTAAAACACATAAAACACCTAAAACACTGAAAACGCATAAAACACTGAAAACGCATAAAATGCCTAAAACACATAAAACACCTAAAACACTGAAAACGCATAAAACACCTACAACGCATAAAACACGTAAAACGCGTAAAACACCTAAAACGCATAAAACACCTACAACGCATAAAACACCTACAACGCATAAAACACCTAAAACGCATAAAACACCTAAAACACTGAAAACGCATAAAATGCCTAAAACACATAAAACACCTAAAACACTGAAAACGCATAAAATGCCTAAAACGCATAAAACACATAAAACACTGAAAACGCATAAAATGCCTAAAACACATAAAACACCTAAAACGCATAAAACACCTAAAATGCATAAAACACCTAAAACGCATAAAACACCTAAAACGCATAAAACACCTAAAACGCATAAAACACCTAAAACACTGAAAACGCATAAAATGCCTAAAACACATAAAACACCTAAAACGCATAAAACACCTAAAACGCATAAAACACCTAAAACGCATAAAACACCTACAACGCATAAAACACCTACAACGCATAAAACACCTAAAACACATAAAACACCTAAAACGCATAAAACACCTAAAACACCTAAAACGCATAAAACACCTAAAACACATAAAACACCTAAAACACCTAAAACGCATAAAACACCTAAAACACCTAAAACACATAAAACACCTAAAACACCTAAAACGCATAAAACACCTAAAACACCTAAAACGCATAAAACACCTAAAACACATAAAACACCTAAAACACCTAAAACGCATAAAACACCTAAAACACATAAAACACCTAAAACACATAAAACACCTAAAACGCATAAAACACCTAAAACACCTAAAACGCATAAAACACCTAAAACACATAAAACACCTAAAACACCTAAAACGCATAAAACACCTAAAACACCTAAAACACATAAAACACCTAAAACACCTAAAACGCATAAAACACCTAAAACACCTAAAACGCATAAAACACCTAAAACACATAAAACACCTAAAATGCATAAAACACCTAAAACACCTAAAACGCATAAAACACCTAAAACTCATAAAACACCTACAACGCATAAAACACCTAAAACACCTAAAACACCTAAAACGCATAAAACACCTACAACGCATAAAACACCTAAAACACATAAAACACCTAAAACACATAAAACACCTACAATGCATAAAACACCTAAAACGCATAAAACACCTACAACGCATAAAACACCTAAAACACATAAAACACCTAAAACACATAAAACACCTACAATGCATAAAACACCTAAAACGCATAAAACACCTAAAACACTGAAAACGCATAAAACACTTAAAACGCATAAAACACCTAAAACGCATAAAACACCTAAAACACTGAAAACGCATAAACACCTACAACACATAAAACACCTAAAACGCATAAACACTTAAAACGCATAACGTCTGAAGGGAGTCTGGTGGGGGTCTGATGGGGGTCTGATGGGGGTCTGAAGGGGGTCTGATCGGGGTCTGATGGGGGTCTGAAGGGGGCCAGTAGGGAGTCTGATGGGGGTCTGAAGAGGGTCTGAAGGGGGTCTGGTGGGGGTCTGACGGGGGTCTGATGGGGGTCTGAAGGGGGTCTGATCGGGGTCTGAAGGGGGTCTGATGGGGGTCTGAAGGGGGTCTGATGGGGGTCTGATCGGGGTCTGAAGGGGGTCTGATGAGGGTCTGAAGGGGGTCTGATGGGGGTCTGAAGGGGGTCTGATGAGGGTCTGAAGGGGGTCTGATCGGGGTCTGAAGGGGGTCTGATGGGGGTCTGAAGGGGGTCTGATGGGGGTCTGATCGGGGTCTGAAGGGGGTCTGATGGGGGTCTGAAGGGGGTCTGATGAGGGTCTGAAGGGGGTCTGATCGGGGTCTGAATGGGGTCTGAAGGGGGTCTGATCGGGGTCTGAAGGGGGTCTGAAGGGGGTCTGATGGGGGTCTGAAGGGGGTCTGATCGGGGTCTGAAGGGGGTCTGATGGGGGTCTGATTGGGGTCTGAAGGGGGTCTGATGGGGGTCTGAAGGGGGTCTGAAGGGGGTCTGATGGTTCGGTGCTGCTGCAGGTTTATGAATTACTGTCATGTGACTCACAGCTTCAGTTCATCTCTAGTTTGAAAATCTATAATAATCAATCAACAGAAAATCAATCAGCAGCTTCTTTGATAATCTAATTAATTGTTTTTGAGTCAAAACAAGACGTGAACATTTTTCACTATTTTCTGATATTTTACAGACTGGATCCACAGTGAGAACAGCAGCGGCTGCAGGACCACAGACTGACAGCAGGGGGCAGCACACAAACACTGAGACGACCTCCAGCAGCTGAAACGGCAAAATGCATCTAATTCACACAACTGTTGTTTTCAGGTTTTCTACAATAAAACATAAATAAACGTAAAACAGGGAGAAAACACTTCATGAGATGTGAAATGTGAACTTTTTCTTTTGTTAAAACAATAAAAATGAAACTCAGTTGTGTTCAGGCTGCATGTGATCAGCTGTTTGTTCCAGTCTGTCAGTCGCAGTAAAGCTGCAACTCACTTATTTTACAGTCAGTATTTTCTCTGTTCACTGAAACACTTTGATCACAACCTCCTGAACCCAGACTGACTCCTCAAATGACCAACAGTCCAAAACCAAAAAATAATGAATTTACAATCATATATGATAAAAACAAGCAGCAAATCATCACACCTGCAATGTTTAATGCTTCAAACTGAATGAAACGTTTGTCTGATTATAATATTTGCTGACAGATTTCCTTTTGATTGTTGCATCAGTTTTTGAATCAAACTCCGACAACGTTGTTTGTTGAAACTTTCACACCATTAAAACCCTTTTTGAAGTGAACTGAAGTGACTCTTCGTTGCTCTCTGGTGAGTTTTAAATAAAGTTGTGTGTGTTTGAATGTCCGGCAGGGTTTAGGAGGTTAAGTTGTTGGCCCTTTAAGCGTGAAGCGGGGCCCCTCCACGCCTCGCTGAGCAGCTCTCAGGGCCTTTGTTAGTGATTAGAAAGGGATGGGGGGGACGGGGGGGGGGGGGGGGGGGGGACTAAAACCAGGACTGACGGGCTGAGACCCTCCACAGACCAGAAACCGCAGGACGACACAGCCGGACGGTGAGTTTCTCTGCTGCGTCTAACAGACACAAACTGTTACTGTTTGTTATTTCGTTTTTATTTCATAATCTTCATGTTTGTGTTTAACGTCTCAGGAACGTTTGGGAAACGTTCTGCGGATCCAACAGACGTCAAAACTGATCAGTTTTGATCCTCGTTTTCTTCACTTTTAACTGTTGAAGGATGTGATGATGATGATGATGAAGGAGATTCATTCACTTTCAGACAAAGTCTACTTACTAATCTCTTCCCAGAGCTTTTGACCATATCTTGGTCTTCTCTGAGGGTCTTGGGTTACAGTTTAATTCTGTCAGAGATATTGCTGTTTTGGTTATTGAGACCTTCATCATCCTCAGAGGAAGAATCCTGCTTTACAACTATCAGCTGGATTTACTGACGATGTTCCATTAAACTGCTGCTCAGCTGATTTTCAGAATAAATGTGTATAAATATATACATATACATGTGTATAATTTATAAATATATAAATCTGCTGATTATTTTGAATCATTTAGTTTATAAAACATCAGAAAATGTTTGTTGTTCTTTTGTCCAAAACCAAAAGAAATGAATTTATTGTGTCAGACCAAAAAAACAACAACAAGAAAAATTACTTAAACAATTAATCAATTATCAGAATAGTTGTCAATTAATTATCTCCATGTCAGGATATAAAACATGTGCAGCTTTTTATCTGTATTATAAGTGTTATAATCAATAACAAGCATTTTTAGGGTTTAACAGCAATGTGGTTAAAACGTTTGTGTCCGTTTGGCTCATATTAACGTTATGATAACGTTATGATAACGTTATCAAAACGTTATCATAACGTTATCATAACGTTATGATAACGTTAATATAATAACGTTTTCATCAGACTGAAGATTCATCTGTGTTTGTATTTACTGTTGTTTTTATTTTTATTGTGATGTTGTTGTTTCTCCTGATGAAAACAACAACAGACTCTGATGATTTGGTATCAATAACAGCAAACTGAACCAGTCTGATGTTCAACACGTTGCACCTTTATAAAAGATCAATATTAACTGATCTGAACGATGAGATTCAATCAATCTTGAAAAATAAAACTGATTCACTGATTATAAAAATAACTGCAGATTTCAGTTTTTGTGGTTGTAAATTATATTTTCACAGTTTACCAATTTATTTATTTTTATAAATGAAAGAGAACTTAATATGTTTGGATTTACTGTGATTGATCAGATGATCAGCTGTGATGGAGGAGGGAAACGTGTTGTGATTGGATGGATTTCCACCTGTCAGTCAAGAATTAAAGCCTCTTAAAGGTTCAGAAAACGTTTAGAAGACGTTTTAAAGATGTTTAACAGAACAGGCAGAAAAAAACAAACTACTGTTCTCAGCAGACTCATTTTAACCATCAACATGTTTCTCACCTGTGTGTGTGTGTGTGTACCATGAGTGTGTGTGTGTGTACCATGAGTGTGTGTGTACCATGAGTGTGTGTGTACCTGTGTATGTGTGTACCATGAGTGTGTGTGTGTACCATGAGTGTGTGTGTGTACCATGAGTGTGTGTGTGTGTGTGTGTGTGTGTGTGTGTGTACCTGTGTATGTGTGTACCATGAGTGTGTGTGTGTACCATGAGTGTGTGTATGTGTGTACCATGAGTGTGTGTGTGTACCTGTGTATGTGTGTACCATGAGTGTGTGTGTGTGTACCATGAGTGTGTGTGTGTGTGTGTGTACCTGTGTATGTGTGTACCATGAGTGTGTGTGTGTGTACCATGAGTGTGTGTATGTGTGTACCATGAGTGTGTGTGTGTGTACCATGAGTGTGTGTGTGTGTGTGTGTACCTGTGTATGTGTGTACCATGAGTGTGTGTGTGTGTACCTGTGTATGTGTGTACCATGAGTGTGTGTGTGTACCATGAGTGTGTGTGTGTACCATGAGTGTGTGTGTGTACCATGAGTGTGTGTGTATGTGTGTACCATGAGTGTGTGTGTGTACCATGAGTGTGTGTGTGTACCATGAGTGTGTGTATGTGTGTACCATGAGTGTGTGTATGTGTGTACCATGAGTGTGTGTGTACCATGAGTGTGTGTGTGTGTACCATGAGTGTGTGTGTGTACCTGTGTATGTGTGTACCATGAGTGTGTGTGTGTGTGTACCTGTGTATGTGTGTACCATGAGTGTGTGTGTGTACCATGAGTGTGTGTGTGTACCATGAGTGTGTGTGTGTACCATGAGTGTGTGTGTACCATGAGTGTGTGTGTGTACCATGAGTGTGTGTGTATGTGTGTACCATGAGTGTGTGTGTATGTGTGTACCATGAGTGTGTGTGTATGTGTGTACCATGAGTGTGTGTGTGTGTGTACCATGAGTGTGTGTGTGTGTGTGTGTGTACCTGTGTATGTGTGTACCATGAGTGTGTGTGTGTATGTGTATGTTTATCTGTGTACGTGTGTGTGTACCTGAGTGTGTGTTTACCTGTGTGTGTATGTGTGTGTACCTGTGTGTGTGTGCGTGTGTGTGTGTGTACCTGTGTGAGTGTACCTGTGTGTGTGTGTACCTGTGTGTGTGTGTGTGTGTACCATGAGTGTGTGTGTGTGTGTGTGTGTGTGTGTGTGTGTACCTGTGTATGTGTGTACCATGAGTGTGTGTATGTGTGTACCATGAGTGTGTGTGTGTACCTGTGTATGTGTGTACCATGAGTGTGTGTGTGTGTACCATGAGTGTGTGTGTGTGTGTGTACCTGTGTATGTGTGTACCATGAGTGTGTGTGTGTACCATGTGTGTGTATGTGTGTACCATGAGTGTGTGTGTGTGTGTACCTGTGTATGTGTGTACCATGAGTGTGTGTGTGTACCATGAGTGTGTGTGTGTACCATGAGTGTGTGTGTATGTGTGTACCATGAGTGTGTGTGTGTACCATGAGTGTGTGTATGTGTGTACCATGAGTGTGTGTATGTGTGTACCATGAGTGTGTGTGTACCATGAGTGTGTGTGTGTATACCATGAGTGTGTGTGTGTACCTGTGTATGTGTGTACCATGAGTGTGTGTGTGTGTGTACCTGTGTATGTGTGTACCATGAGTGTGTGTGTGTACCATGAGTGTGTGTGTGTACCATGAGTGTGTGTGTGTACCATGAGTGTGTGTGTATGTGTGTACCATGAGTGTGTGTGTGTGTGTACCATGAGTGTGTGTGTGTGTGTGTGTGTGTACCTGTGTATGTGTGTACCATGAGTGTGTGTGTGTATGTGTATGTTTATCTGTGTACGTGTGTGTGTACCTGAGTGTGTGTTTACCTGTGTGTGTATGTGTGTGTACCTGTGTGTGTGTGTGTGTGTGTGTGTGTGTGTACCTGTGTGAGTGTACCTGTGTGTGTGTGTACCTGTGTGTGTGTGTGTGTGTGTACCTGTGTGTGTGTGTGTATGTACCTGTGTGTGTGTACCTGTGTATGTGTGTGTGTGTACCTGTGTGTGTGTGTGTATGTACCTGTGTGTGTGTACCTGTGTATGTGTGTGTGTGTACCTGTGTATGTGTGTACCTGTGTATATGTGTGTATGTACCTGTGTGTGTGTACCTGTGTATGTGTGTGTGTGTACCTGAGTGTGTGTTTACCTGTGTGTGTGTGTGTGTGTACCTGTGTGTGTGTGTGTGTGTGTGTGTGTACCTGTGTGAGTGTACCTGTGTGTGTGTGTGTGTGTGTACCTGTGTGTGTGTGTGTGTGTGTGTGTGTGTGTGTGTGTGTATCTGTGTGAGTGTACCTGTGTGTGTGTGTGTGTGTGTGTGTGTGTGTGTGTGTATCTGTGTGAGTGTACCTGTGTGTGTGTGTACCTGTGTGTGTGTGTGTGTGTGTGTGTGTGTATCTGTGTGAGTGTACCTGTGTGTGTGTGTACCTGTGTGTGTGTGTGTGTGTGTGTGTGTGTGTGTGTGTGTGTGTATCTGTGTGAGTGTACCTGTGTGTGTGTGTACCTGTGTGTGTGTGTGTGTGTGTGTGTGTACCTGTGTGTGTGTGTGTGTGTGTGTGTGTGTGTGTGTGTGTATCTGTGGTCCAGGTATTCCTCACGTTGTGGGGACTTGCCTCCTGTATGGGGACAAAAAGCAAAAGTCCCCTTGACGTTTAGGGTTATATTAAGGTTCGGATAAGTCTTCAGGAAATGAATGTAAGTCAGTGTAACATCCTCTGAAGTGATGGAAACATGACTCTCATGAGTGTGTGTGTGTGTGTGTGTGTGTGTTTTAGGGCAGCTGGTGTGTTTCCTCCCGGGGTCGGGCAGGTCCGGGATGTGGTGCACTGTTGTCATGTCCTCCCTCCAATATTGCACTCGTCCCGGCCTCCCCGGCCCAGGGGTCACGGCCCCCCCACCAACCCCCCCAGTCTGAGTCCTGGTCCAGTCAGAGTCCTGGTTCAGCAGAGTCCTGGTTCAGCAGAGTCCTGGTCCAGAAGAGTCCTGGTCCAGCAGAGTCCTGGTCAAATAGGGTCCTGGTCTAGCAGAGTCCTGGTCCAGCAGCGTCACACTGCAGGAAGCTCCTCTTACTCACTGAGCGGATCATAACTTCATCACTGGAAGGTAAACGACTCAGAAACTCAGGGTGAATAAATGACGTTGGCTTTCTTTAAAGTCCTGCTGGGTATTTATAGGATTTATGGTTTTCCAGGGTAAATATGTACTACTGTACTTATACTACTGCAGTATTTATTTATAATAACATATTTAATTGTTTATGAAACTAAAATGATTCAGCAGATATGAGTGTGACATCATTGAAAACAAAAACAGCAGTTTAGGAAAAGTCATGGATGGGGAGTTTATTTCAATAAAGTTATGTACATTTGAAACATACAGAAGCATGTTTGTTCTCTGTGTAACAGCAGCTCATCAGCTCTTCAACATCAGAGTCTGAAATGTTCCGATCGAAACATGAAAAATAATCACGTTTTACAGAAACAATGACGGACAACATGATGATGGGTTAGAGAAGTTTGTTTTCTGTCGTTTGAAACATGAAGGACACGAACAGCATGAACTCTACTGGAGTCTACTGGGACTGAACTCAGATCAGATGTTTGTCTGGAGAAACACGACGCCACTGACACCAACCACACACCAGAAACACCATCAACACCATCAACACCATTAACACCATCAACAGCAGAAACACCATTAACACCATCAACACCATTAACACCATCATCAGCAGAAACACCATTAACACCATCAACAGCAGAAACACCATTAACACCATTAACACCAGAAACACCAGAAACACCATCAACACCATCAACGCCATTAACACTATCAACACCAGAAACACCATTAAAACCATCAACACCATTAACACCATCAATGCCATTAACACTATCAACACCAGAAACACCATCAACACCATCAACGCCATTAACACCATCAACACCAGAAACACCATCAACACCATCAACACCATTAACACTATCAACACCAGAAACACCATCAACACCATCAACGCCATTAACACCATCAACACCAGAAACACCATTAACACCATCAACACCAGAAACACCATCAACAGCATCAACACCAGAAACACCATCAACAGCATCAACACCAGAAACACCATTAACACCATCAACACCAGAAACACCATCAACAGCATCAACACCAGAAACACCATTAACACCATCAACACCAGAAACACCATTAACACCATCAACACCATTAACACCATCAACACCATCAACGCCATTAACACCATCAACACCATCAACGCCAGAAACACCATTAACACCATCAACACCAGAAACACCATTAACACCATCAACACCATCAACACCATCAACGCCATTAACACCATCAACACCATCAACGCCATTAACACTATCAACACCAGAAACACCATTAAAACCATCAACACCAGAAACACCAGAAACACCATTAACACCATCAACACCATCAACACCATCAACACCAGAAACACCATTAACACCATCAACACCAGAAACACCATTAACACCATCAACACCATCAACACCATTAAAACCATCAACACCATCAACGCCATTAACACTATCAACACAAGAAACACCATTAAAACCATCAACACCATCAACGCCATTAACACCATTAACACCAGAAACACCATCAACGCCATTAACACCATTAACACCATTAACACCATTAACACCATCAACGCCATTAACACCATTAACACCAGAAACACCAACAATGCCATTAACACCATTAACACCATTAACACCATTAAAACCATCAACACCATCAACGCCATTAACATCATTAACACCAGAAACACCATCAACGCCATTAACACCATTAACACCATTAACACCATTAACACCATTAACACCAGAAACACCATCAACGCCATTAACGCCATTAACACCATTAACACCAGAAACACCATTAACACCATCAACACCATCAACACCATCAACACCATTAACACCATCAACACCATCAACACCAGAAACACCATTAACACCATCAACACCATCAACACCATCAACACCAGAAACACCATTAACACCATCAACACCATCAACACCAGAAACACCATCAACACCATCAACACCATCAACGCCATTAACATCATTAACACCAGAAACACCATCAACGCCATTAACACCATTAACACCATTAACACCATTAACACCATTAACACCAGAAACACCATCAACGCCATTAACACCATTAACACCATTAACACCATTAACACCAGAAACACCATCAACGCCATTAACGCCATTAACACCATTAACACCAGAAACACCATTAACACCATCAACACCATCAACACCATCAACACCAGAAACACCATTAACACCATCAACACCATCAACACCAGAAACACCATTAACACCATCAACACCATTAAAACCATCAACACCACCAACACCATTAAAACCATCAACACCAGAAACACCATTAAAACCATCAACACCATCAACGCCATTAACACCATTAACACCAGAAACACCATCAACGCCATTAACACCATTAACACCAGAAACACCATTAACACCATCAACACCATTAACACCATCAACACCAGAAACACCATTAACACCATCAACACCATTAACACCATTAACACCAGAAACACCATCAACACCATTAACACCATCAACACCATCAACACCAGAAACACCATTAAAACCATCAACACCATCAACACCATTAACACCAGAAAAACCAGACACACCATTAAAACCATCAACACCATCAACACCATTAACACCATCAACACCAGAAACACCATTAACACCATCAACACCATTAACACTATCAACACCAGAAACACCATTAAAACCATCAACACCATCAACACCATTAACACCATCAACACCAGATGATCGGTTTATGACAGATTTACAAGCTAATATATATGAACTCTGGACAGCTCTGTTTGCAGAGACGATAACACCGACTCTTTCCTTCTCTGGAGCTCAGATGACGTTTCCATGATCGTTGGCATCAATGGCGTCATGGAAACAATCGATGTGTTTGTTGATGCCAGTATGTTTTTATGTTTCTGCGACAGATTTGAGAATAGAGGAAACCTTCCCGCCTGCTGTTGTAACACATGAAGTGGAAGGTTTTCATTAAAACAGTTGCTCCTGTGTGTGTGTGAATGTTTTTCTCTCTCAGGCTCCGCCCCTCAGTGGGCGTGGCCTACGCAGGTGTGTCCACCAGAGGACTGAACCTGCTCCTTGTTCCTAGTAAAAACAAGTAAAGTTTCAAGTAAAATCGACCTGCGTCCACAGCAGCAGGTTCAGCTCGTTTCTGCAAATACCTCCGTCCACATTAAAACGCCAAAACAGGTCATTCTGTTCCTACTGGGCATGTGCAGAGGACAGACGAGCTGCCACAGAAAACCAGTGAAGAAGAATCGTTATAAAGCTTCCTGATGTTTAGTCTGAGCAGAGAAAGATGGTCGATAACGTTTAACTCTAAACAAGCTGTCAAAGTAGAAATAAAGAGAACAAAACTCGCATGAAGTCGTCCGCCATTGTTTCTTCTTCTTCCTCTTCCATTGAAACGCTGCGCTGCTGCCACCATCTGTTCTGTCAGCGATATGACAGCGTTTCTACAAAGCTCTGTTTTCATGTTTACACACTCTGGAGGACGTTTAGAAAAACTCCGTTTTCAAACAGTTTTAGTCTGGACGGAGGAACAAAATGGAGAAAAGATGCGTTCATGAGTCTAACCGCTTAGTGTGGACGCGATCTGAGACACTTTAAACGCCTCACAGACCAACACTGATGGTGCCTTCAGGTGCTTCTCGTCAGTGTTTCCCCAGACTGCTGCTCTGACACCTGTACTCACCTGTCATACAGACAAACACACACACACACACACACACACTCATTCAAACTGCACATGTACAACACACACTCACACTACAGTTAAAGTGGACTCAGAGAAGCTTGAGCTGTGTGTGTGTGTGTGTGTGTGTGTGTGTGTGTGTGTGTGTGTGTGTGTTTGTGTGTGTGTGTGTGTTTGTGTGTGTGTGTGTGTGTTTACAGTGTGTGTGTGTGTGTGTGTGTGTGTGTGTGTGTGTGTGTGTGTGTGTGTATGTGTGTGTTTGTGTGTGTGTGTGTGTGTTTACAGTGTGTGTGTGTGTGTGTGTGTGTGTGTGTGTGTGTGTGAACAGTCCGTCTGCAGCTCTCAGACCTGAATATGCATCAGAACTTGTTTACGATGAGACTGGAAGTCTTCGGGCACCGTGTCTGAAACACAACAGATCAGCTGACATTAATGAAGTTAATAATCTTAAATATGTTTCATGCAGCAGCAGCAGTTTATACTTCCTGTCGTCAAAATAACAACGTAACGTAAAGACGAGCATTTTATATCAAAGTTCTTTAACATCTTTGTTGGGAGAAGCAGCATCGGTGTCACTTCCCAGATGTTCAGGAAACATTTATTCAGTTTGACTTAAATTTTCAGTAGAACATGTCTGCTGGGGTCAAAGGTCATACCGTTACATCTGTAGCGCAGGTTCGACCAGATGATGTTTTCCTGTGAGAAGCAGAAGACGCCGAGCCTGCCGCCTCTCATCGTGGTGTCAGTCACAACGCCGGAGTCCGCCACCATGTCCATCCCCTCAAACAGCCTCACCCTGAAATCACCGGAACAAAGGGACACGCAGGGTCACAAACCAAACGCTCACACGCCAGCGTAGAGATCTGTGCACTCAAATATCTTTATGACTTTATGTGGGAGTTATGAGTTATTATCGTGCACAAGTCCAACATGAAATTATTCGTCCAGCGACATAACTCATATTAGAGCAGGTATAATAACAGGGAAATAGTCCTCCTTGTTGCCCACACAAGAGAGGTCAATTAGAATGATGATTGTTGTTAATCTTAATTATGATATTGTGAGCATATAGGTCTTTTAAGGTTAAGTGACTGAGATGCAAGCACAAGAAAACACAAACAAGTCCACTTTATATACACATTTATTTCTAATACTACAGCTACAAGTACTAAACGCTACAACATTTTAGTGGCTAGTGAATGATTGAATGAATGATGCAGAGTTATCTATTGTGTAGTTGGTGTGAGAGACCTGATAAACAGATGAGATGACTGTTACCTGAGAAGCAGCGAGTCAAATCAACGATACAACAGCTTTGTTCTGAATCACCAATTGAAGTTACAAATCATGATGCACCAGGGTTTAAGCACGTTGGTGAAGGTTTTGTACAAATGCTTGCTCCCTGGGGCGGCTTCTTGTGGAGAATAGAGTCTAATGTGCTGGGGTGAGGAGCTGGAGTCTGGATCTGGTAATGATGAGTGAGTCAGCCAGTCTGGAGTTGAAAGGTTTCCATTGGAAGAGAGCTCCTGGTTCATGCTCTTCTAGGCTTGACCCTCAACTCGTGACTCTACATTCTGAGGTTTCACCTCCTGTTGCTCTGAGTCACATCTTCAGACTAGCAAACTGCAAGCTTTCCACCGGCACAGCAGAAAGCAAGAAGGACCAGCAACCAGCACACAAAACACAAAACACAGCAGTGCAGAGTCTCAGATAAGACACTGTTTTAAAGTTTCAGGCTGCCCGTCCAGAAGGGGACAATTCCTGAATACGGTTATTCTTTTAATCAAAGTATTTACAATTTAACAATTTCATGATTCCTAATTTTGCACTGTTGATAGTAGCTTTTGCGACTGTCTGAAAGTGAAACAAGCAGAATGATACTAAACATGATAGTGTTATCAAGGATGATGGGATTATGTTAGTGGTACATTTCTTGGCTTAAAGGCAGTGGAATAAAAGTCTAACTAAAGTTCATAACAACACATATTGTGATATGCACACATATCAACATACAACAATAATTGTCGTTGGACAAAATCTAAAACTAATCTTGTAAGTCCATGGGTTTCCTCTGTTCTCTTTGGTCTGACTGCAGACAGCAGGGGTCCAGGCCATTAGAGGGTGTGTATATGTGAGTGAATGGGTCATGGCATATTGTGCAGCATGTCTTGTGTCTTATGTTGGTTTATCCAGTGATCAGTTCTTGGGTTGGTCACTCATGTCCTGAAAATCAAAATCCACAGTGGGATTAAAGTTGGTGGCAGCTCGTCTCTGATTGGCTCTTAGAGGTCAGTTATGATAACCAGTGGTGGGGGTCGTTTATCCAAATGGTACCATCAGTTCACACTGGGGTGTGAATTGGTCGTCCCATCTTGCTGCTCTTGTAGCTTGAAGGATCAAAGGTGGTTTGGGTCAGTGGTCTGGTTTGGTGACCCTGCAGGAGATGGGGGTTCCTCATCTGATCCTGTCTGTTTGCAAGAGGTTGTTTAGATGGTCAGTGAGGAGTTTGGGTCTCTCACTTATATGTTATTGGCCAGCATTCCTGGGGTGTTGAAGAAAGAGCTGGTTGGTTGTTTAAGGCTTGTGCTGTCTGCCTTCGAAACATGCAGGCACTTAATGCCACGCCGGGTAAGAAACCACTCACCGGGACACGCCGGGTAAGAAACCAAACACTCACCGGGACACGCCGGGTAAGAAACCAAACACTCACCGGGACACGCCGGGTAAGAAACCAAACGCTTTGGTTTGGTTTTAGTCATCTAATAATTAGCTGCTGAAATGATTTGAAGCTTTTCTGAATATAAACTGAATCTCTGAGTTTGCGACTGTTGATCAAAGTCAGATGACGTCACCGTGATGACGTCACCGTGATGACGAGACATTACAACTGAACTTTTTTACTATTTTCTGACATTTGTAGACAGAATGATTAATCAATAACTGTCAGATTCATTGATGATGAAAGTGATGCTGATTCGTTCTCTGCAGTTGTTTCTCTGGATCTTTATTTTTTATTCATCAGTGCAAATGACTCGTTTTATTTTATTGTAGATGTTTGCACACGTCAGCAGGATGGACCTGGAGATGTGTGGTAAATATAAATGTATATTTATATAAATATATACAACACCAGAATATAAGTACATTAATAAAACACTTTATATTCATATGAGCAGACACACTAAACATATCAGAACATCAGCAGCAGCTGAAAGAAGAACTGAACTGTTTAAAATGATAATAGAGTACAGACCTGAGCTCTGTCCTCTGTTCAGCTCTCTGAAAAGACTTTCTACACACATCCTCCTCCTCCTCCTCCTCCTCCTCCTTTCTCTTCTCTTCTTTTCTTTTTCTCCTCCTGACCGACTGAAGAATGTGAGCTCAGACTTTTTGAAATCTGCTGCAGTTTCCAAAAACAAGCAGCTCAAAGATTTCTGACTGTAAAGATTTAAATCAGTTTGGGATCACCGATTGTTTAACTTCAGTGTTTGATTACCGAACAATTCAAATACTGAAAATAAAATCTCCATGACGACAGTGAAGTGTACACAGATCACATCTGGCCTGATGTTGATCAGTGTGTTTAAACATGTTCTCTCCTCAAACTGCAGCTTCCACATCACAAACTTTACTGCTTTTTACAATAAAACATGATCCAGTGATGAAGTTCAGCCTGCGCGTCTCTCTGTCTCTCTGATCTGCATATCAACGGTTGCCGAGGCAGATTCTGGCCAGGGCTCTGGTCGTCATAGAGACCAGTACAATAGAGTACCGGGGGGCCCGGAGCCACAAAGAGGTTTCAGAGGGGAAAGAATGCAGTAAAAAGACAGAAAGAGAGATGGAAACACAGCTGCACACTGACACAGTACTGCACAGTACTGACACAGTACTGACACAGTAGTGCACAGTACTGCACACTACTGACACAGTACTGACACAGTACTGACACAGTAGTGCACAGTACTGCACACTACTGACACAGTACTGACACAGTACTGCACAGTACTGACCAGTGGAGGCTGGTCCATAGAGGCAGAGGAGGTTGCTCCTCCTCTATTTTTTGAGAGGCAAGAGGGAGATCAAAATATAAAAAAGAATATTTGGTTGAAATAAACCATTACAATTCTCAGTATTATTTATAAAGTATTTTTTCTCTCCTCTTTGGAAAAAATCCATTACTGATATTCTGTTTAAAATGCTTCAACAGCGACACCTGCAGGGTAGGAGGAGAAAGGGCAGTGTGTGAAGTGGTGGTGGTGGTGGGGGGGGGTTGGGGGGGGGGGGGGCAGAGGAGGTTGGGTGCCTGCTGACCTCTGCAGGGCGGGATCTCTTACATTGGACTCATTGTATTTCATTTTTTTTCATGCTAATCTGTGATTGGCCATGACACGTAAAATGATGCTCCAACCAGAATGCAATATTGACATTGAGTTGGTCCAATGATAGTTTCCAGATGTCATCTTCAATTCTCTCCACTGTAAGGCAGAGTAGCAGCAGTAGATAGCTCCTTGCGTTAGCCAGTACAACAGCTGGCTTGTTGTAGCAGCCTGAAGGACTCTTTATACATCAATGGAAGGACTGTTAAGAACTGTTGTTAAGCTAATGGGAGAAATTATCTGGACTGTGCAGCGCAGCAGCAGCAGGACGCTGCCGGGGAGGCTGGAGAGAGAAGCAACCGGAGAAACAACCAGGAGAGTTAGCTTGTTTGTCATTGTCGCTAATGATATCAGACTGGTTAAGCAGCAGCCATAAAGTTCTGTTAACTAACTAACAAGATGATCAACAGCTACAAATGGATGTTATGACATGAATACTTCATCGCCATGATAGAAAGAAGACGACGTCAGATAACGTGAGGCAGATACAGCTTCTCTCTCTCTGTCTCTTTGGTTGCTAATTTAATCTCTGATGGTTAAATGTCTGTGTGGCTTTTTTGTGTTTTTTATCTCCTTAACAAGAATACAGCAGAGATCATACAATGTGTTGTGGGTAACGTTAGTTTGCTTGTTGAAGTTACAGTGAGCTGTCTTTTTAATTGAGTGGTTGTTCAGTCACCTGTTGATGTTGTATGATCAGTGTGCAGGAGGTCTGGCTGCTTGCTTCTGACAGTTTCTTTAGTTTGTTTTTAAGCTGAGACGTATATTGAGTAATAAGCTTAAAGTAACTAGAATAACAAGTGTTAACTAGTGGTATAACTGATCGTAGTTGATCCGTGATCCGTACAGATCTCTAAGTACAAGTCATGGACAGACAGCGTGTCGCTAACAGGGATTTTGAAGAGCAACGATCAAACCAGCATCTGCAGCTGAGCAGCTAATTAGCATCTAGCTGCTAACTGACGTTAGTGGTGAATGTTTGTTATCATCAAGTTTATAGTTTGATGCGGTTTGTTGTAAGATTTCATTTTGGTTTTCCTCCTGTCCTCCCCAATTTTTTGAGTCACCAGCCGCCACTGGTACTGACACAGTACTGAGTACTGCAGTACCTGTAAAAAGATACTGTCAGACTGCAGTATGAGCACTACAATACAGTCCTACAGTATTCTGTAGAAAGTATATAGCCCACCTGTGGGTCTAGTTCTCACCTGATGTAGCCCACCTGTGGGTCTAGTTCTCACCTGATGTAGCCCACCTGCGGGTCTAGTTCTCACCTGATGTAGCCCACCTGCGGGTCTAGTTCTCACCTGATGTAGCCCACCTGCGGGTCTAGTTCTCACCTGATGTAGCCCACCTGGGGCCGATGGCTGAGCTGCCAGCGGTATGAAGTTTTGTCCCTCCAGCCGACGTTGCGGGGGTCCTTCCAGAGGAGCTTCACCTCTCCATGTGTGTCTCCGGTATGCCACAGAGCATTCCTCAGAAACTCACCTGGTCCGGTCCGAGACTTCACCGCCTGCAGGACACAGAGGGAATCTATTCATGTCTCTACTGGTTCCATTGATTTCTACTTTCGGTTCAGGCTGGAAGGAATCAAACCTGCGACTGAGACGCTTAAACAGCTGAGTCACTCGTCAGTTGTCAGCGTTAACTTTCAGAGTCACATGATGTCATAGGCTGCCACTTTTTCAAAAAGTCAAGGTTGAACAAATTCAAACTAACAAGTAACAAGTAACAACTCATTCGGATGAATTTGAACATGACCCAGATATCGTAACGTGTCGGCGATAATTTACTGTCCATCTGTCAGCGGTCAGAGAGCGTCTAGACGTCACACTGCCGCTCTGTCAGAGCAGCCTGATCTTTGTCGGTAATTTTGCGGTCGACGGCGTAGAACCACAATACTTTGGTGCTGTGATCGTCCAATCAGCTGCTGTCCTTTTCCATTTTTATTTATTAGCTTAGTCTATTGACAGGTTAAAGGTCAAGCACAGTAGAACACAGTAGAGCACAGTAGAACACAGTAGAGCACAGTAGAACACGGTAGAACACGGTAGAGCACGGTAGAACACGGTAGAGCACAGTAGAACACAGAAGAGCACGGTAGAGCACGGTAGAGCACGGTAGAACACGGTAGAACACGGTAGAGCACGGTAGAACACGGTAGAACACGGTAGAGCACGGTAGAGCACGGTAGAACACGGTAGAGCACGGTAGAGCACGGTAGAACACGGTAGAGCACAGAAGAACACAGAAGAACACAGTAGAGCACAGTAGAGCACAGTAGAACACAGTAGAGCACAGTAGAACACAGTAGAACACAGTAGAGCACAGAAGAACACAGTAGAACACAGTAGAGCACAGTAGAGCACAGAAGAACACAGTAGAGCACAGTAGAGCACAGTAGAACACAGTAGAGCACAGAAGAACACAGTAGAACACAGTAGAACACAGAAGAGCACAGTAGAACACAGTAGAGCACAGTAGAACACAGTAGAACACGGTAGAGCACAGTAGAACACAGTAGAGCACGGTAGAACACGGTAGAACACGGTAGAGCACGGTAGAACACAGTAGAACACAGTAGAGCACAGTAGAACACAGTAGAGCACAGTAGAGCACAGTAGAGCACAGAAGAACACAGTAGAGCACAGTAGAGCACAGTAGAGCACAGTAGAACACAGTAGAGCACAGTAGAACACAGTAGAGCACAGTAGAGCACAGTAGAGCACAGAAGAACACAGTAGAGCACAGTAGAACACAGTAGAACACAGTAGAGCACAGTAGAACACAGTAGAACACAGTAGAGCACAGTAGAACACAGTAGAACACGGTACCTTGAGCTGCAGGGCGGGCTGGGCCATGGCGCGGAAGGGGATGGACTGCCAGTACGTCTGCTCCGTCTGTTTCCACATCACCACGTAGAAACTGGAGGAATCCTGGTAGCCGAAGATGAAGCCGGCGTAGTCGTCGTCGGTCACCGTGTTGACGTGGAACGTCCCCTCAAAGT
>NC_089526.1:287454-327454 GCF_963924715.1 Thunnus thynnus | reverse complement strand
GACCGGTGCGTTACGTGTCGAAGGACCGGTGTGTTACGTGACCAGTGTGTTACGTGTCGAAGGACCGGTGCGTTACGTGTCGAAGGACCGGTGTGTTACGTGACCAGTGTGTTACGTGTCGAAGGACCGGTGTGTTACGTGTCAAAGGACCGGTGTGTTACGTGACCAGTGTGTTACGTGTCGAAGGACCGGTGCGTTACGTGTCGAAGGACCGGTGCGTTACGTGTCGAAGGACCGGTGTGTTACGTGACCAGTGTGTTACGTGTCGAAGGACCGGTGAGTTACGTGTCAAAGGACCGGTGTGTTACGTGACCAGTGTGTTACGTGTCGAAGGACCGGTGTGTTACGTGTCAAAGGACCGGTGTGTTACGTGACCAGTGTGTTACGTGTCGAAGGAGTGGTGCGTTACGTGTCGAAGGACCGGTGCGTTACGTGTCGAAGGAGTGGTGCGTTACGTGTTGAAGGACCGGTGAGTTACGTGTCGAAGGACCGGTGCGTTACGTGTCGAAGGACCGGTGTGTTACGTGTCGAAGGACCGGTGAGTTACGTGTCAAAGGACCGGTGAGTTACGTGTCGAAGGACCGGTGCGTTACGTGTCAAAGGACCGGTGAGTTACGTGTCAAAGGACCGGTGAGTTACGTGTCGAAGGACCGGTGAGTTACGTGTCAAAGGACCGGTGCGTTACGTGTCGAAGGACCGGTGAGTTACGTGTCGAAGGACCGGTGAGTTACGTGTCAAAGGACCGGTGTGTTACGTGTCAAAGGACCGGTGTGTTACGTGTCGAAGGACCTGTGTGTTACGTGTCGAAGGACCTGTGTGTTACGTGTCGAAGGAACAGTTTGTAGGATTTAGTGGTATCTAGCGGTGAGGCTGCAGATTGCAACCAACTGAATATCCCCCCCCCGGCAAAGGTCCAAGAAAAAAATAATAAAAAAGAAAGAAACACGTAACAGTGCAACAGGACAGAATATGATGATTAGTGAGAAGTATCTCACCTGTTTGCAGTGTTTGTCGTTGTCCATGCAGGGCAGCGAGCGGTCTGGGTAACCGTCGATGTCCGTGTCCACACCGCATGTGTTCCCGTTACCTGCCCAGCCCACGTTACACTGCAACATACCAGCACACAGAAAACTGCTTCACCTGGTGAACATTCAGCTGTAGAAGCTTCAGCGTGATCATGTTGACTGATAGTCAAGTGTAACTGCATCCCAGGTCTGAGAGGGGAGGGGGTGGGGGGGGAGCTATTAATATATTAATATATATTAATATCTATGTCGATATTAACAGCAGCACTGATGTGTTTGATCACAGCAGTCGTGTTTAGTTCACAGCTCAGAAACAGGTTTCACTGTGCAGATGGCTGCAGCGCTACACTCACCGTACAGGAAACCTCTCCGTTCCTCTCCATGGTGCAGTGAGCATTGTTGTCACAGGGGTTAAAGGTCAACGTAGCACATGACTTCCTGGGGAAGCAACCTGACGTCTGGTTACCAAGGAAACCCGGTTTACAGCCTCCACACTTAAATGAACCCTGAGAGAGACAGGGGGAGAAGACAGGACATGTTTCCATCAGCTGTCATTTCTAACGTTTCAGTAGAGGGCGCTAGAGTCAGCTGATGATCAATCATTACTCTCTGATGATTATTCTCATGTAGTTTTCTTCATTCTGCTGCCTGGAAGACAAACATTTACCCTGAGAGCTCAGTGATTGATGCGTGACCTGCGTGTCTGACACAGTAAACTTACTATCCACGCGTCCGGGGAACACACCCTCTTTTTCCCTGATAATGCTACATTGTGAACTACGGAGGCCCCCAAGGGTCACGGTGAAATCATGTAAATAAACAGATGATGATGATGATGATGATGATGATGATGATGTGTGCTGAGCTCTCAGAGCTTCTAAATGTTCAGAAACAGAACAGAGACGGAAACTCACCACAGTGTTGATGCAGACAGAGTTCGGTACGCAGGCGTCAGGTAGATCTAAACACTCATCAATATCTCCACAGACCTGACAGACAGACAGGTAGAGAGACAGACAGACAGACAGACAGACAGGCAGACAGACAGACAGACAGACAGGCAGAGAGACAGACAGACAGACAGACAGACAGGCAGACAGACAGGCAGAGAGACAGACAGGCAGACAGACAGACAGGCAGAGAGACAGGCAGAGAGACAGACAGACAGACAGACAGACAGACAGACAGGCAGAGAGACAGACAGACAGACAGACAGGCAGAGAGACAGACAGGCAGACAGACAGACAGGCAGAGAGACAGGTAGAGAGACAGACAGACAGACAGACAGACAGACAGACAGACAGACAGGCAGAGAGACAGACAGACAGACAGACAGGCAGAGAGACAGACAGGCAGACAGACAGACAGGCAGAGAGACAGGTAGAGAGACAGACAGACAGACAGACAGGCAGACAGACAGACAGACAGACAGACAGGCAGACAGACAGACAGGCAGACAGACAGGCAGAGAGACAGACAGACAGACAGGCAGACAGACAGACAGGCAGACAGACAGACAGGCAGAGAGACAGGCAGAGAGACAGACAGACAGACAGGCAGAGAGACAGGCAGAGAGACAGACAGACAGACAGACAGACAGACAGGCAGACAGACAGGTAGAGAAACAGACATACAACATGTTATTACTGTGTTTTTATTATTATTTATTATGTGTAAAATAAGTTCAGCTAGTTTAGTTTTTAAGAGATTTCTGTAAAGGCAGAGTCAGAGCTGATTTACAGCTGTGACTTTGACCACGAGTCACAGCCATGATGTGTATATAGAGCCAATAGTGCGTCATCAATTAAAGACGCACCTTCGAGCAGGTAGCCCTGTTATAATGGAGATGAAAATCTCTGCTGAGTCAAACCGAGTCAAGCAAAGCCAGCACATGTCTGGAAAAGGCGTATTACAGAGCCAGCTGGCTGTGTATGAACACTGTGAGGAGATATTCACTGAATTAGTTTAGACTCAATGACTTTAATTATATATAAAACAGTTCTATATTAAATACATTTATTGTTTTTATTCAGGTCAATATTCATACTCACTGTGAGCCCTGGTAGCCTGCTGGTTCAAACGTATACGACATGACCACAATGTCTGTGGTTTGTCTCAACCACAGACCTTTGTTACCCACTTTACTACATGACACACCCACTTTACTACATGACACACCCACTTTACTACATGGCACACCCACTTTACTACATGACACACCCACTTTACTACATGACACACCCACTTTACTACATGACACACCCACTTTACCACATGACACACCCACTCTACTACATGACACACCCACTCTACTACATGACACACCCACTCTACTACATGACACACCCACTCTACTACATGACACACCCACTCTACTACATGACACACCCACTCTACTACATGACACCCACTTTACTACATGACACACCCACTTTACTACATGACACCCACTTTACTACATGGCACACCCACTTTACTACATGACACACCCACTTTACTACATGACACACCCACTTTACTACATGACACCCACTTTACTACATGGCACACCCACTTTACTACATGACACACCCACTTTACTACATGGCACACCCACTTTACTACATGACACACCCACTTTACTACATGACACCCACTTTACTACATGGCACACCCACTTTACTACATGGCACACCCACTTTACTACATGACACACCCACTTTACTACATGACACCCACTTTACTACATGGCACACCCACTTTACTACATGACACACCCACTTTACTACATGGCACACCCACTTTACTACATGACACACCCACTTTACTACATGACACACCCACTTGTTTAGGTTTAGGCATGCGGAGGGGGATGTTGGGGTTAGGGTTAGTGGTCGGGGGGGGGGGTTGTTGTGTCTGAAAGACTGCAGTTAGACCCTTCTCTCAAAGCGCGGTACTGTTCTACTGGCTCTGCACTGACCTGCTTGTGTGTCTTTGCGTAATCCAGTCCAGTTCCAACCAGCGGCGCCCCCCACAGGCCAGGAGGACATGGCTGACAGCTGAACCCTCCCATAGTGTTCACACAGGCGTCAGGAGAGAAACAGGGCTGCAGCTCACACTGAGACACAGAGGGGGAGGTTATGTGGTTGTTATCTGGTTGTTATCTGGTTGTTGTGTGGTTGTTGTGTGGTTGTTGGTTGTTATCTGGTTGTTATCTGGTTGTTGGTTGTTATCTGGTTGTTATCTGGTTGTTATATAGTTGTTATCTGGTTGTTGTGTGGTTGTTGGTTGTTATATAGTTGTTATCTGGTTGTTGTGTGGTTGTTGTGTGGTTGTTGGTTGTTATCTGGTTGTTATCTGGTTGTTATCTGGTTGTTGTGTGGTTTTTGTGTGGTTGTTTGGTCATTATCTGGTTGTTATCTGGTTGTTGTGTGGTTGTTATCTGGTTGTTATCTGGTTGTTATCTGGTTGTTGTGTGGTTGTTATCTGGTTGTTGGTTGTTATCTGGTTGTTATCTGGTTGTTATGGTTGTTGTGTGGTTGTTGTGTGGTTGTTTGGTCATTATCTGGTTGTTATCTGGTTGTTGTGTGGTTGTTATCTGGTTGTTATCTGGTTGTTATCTGGTTGTTTGGTTGTTATCTGGTTGTTATCTGGTTGTTATATGGTTGTTATCTGGTTGTTTGGTTGTTATCTGGTTGTTATCTGGTTGTTGGTTGTTATCTGGTTGTTTGGTTGTTATCTGGTTGTTGGTTGTTATATAGTTGTTATCTGGTTGTTATCTGGTTGTTATATGGTTGTTATGTGGTTGTTATCTGGTTGTTATCTGGTTGTTATATGGTTGTTATGTGGTTGTTTGGTCATTATCTGGTTACTGTGTGGTTGTTGGTTGTTATCTGGTTGTTATCTGGTTGTTGTGTGGTTGTTTGGTTGTTATCTGGTTGTTATATGGTTGTTGGTTGTTATATGGTTGTTATCTGGTTGTTATCTGGTTGTTATACGGTTGTTATCTGGTTGTTGGTTGTTATCTGGTTGTTGGTTGTTATCTGGTTGTTATCTGGTTGTTATCTGGTTGTTGGTTGTTATCTGGTTGTTATCTGGTTGTTATCTGGTTGTTGGTTGTTATATGGTTGTTATCTGGTTGTTATCTGGTTGTTGGTTGTTATATGGTTGTTATCTGGTTGTTGGTTGTTATCTGGTTGTTGGTTGTTATCTGGTTGTTATCTGGTTGTTGGTTGTTATCTGGTTGTTATCTGGTTGTTATCTGGTTGTTGGTTGTTATCTGGTTGTTATCTGGTTGTTGGTTGTTATCTGGTTGTTAGCTGGTTGTTTGGTTGTTATCTGGTTGTTGGTTGTTATCTGGTTGTTGGTTGTTATCTGGTTGTTGGTTGTTATCTGGTTGTTATCTGGTTGTTGGTTGTTATCTGGTTGTTATCTGGTTGTTGGTTGTTATCTGGTTGTTATCTGGTTGTTTGGTTGTTATCTGGTTGTTATCTGGTTGTTGGTTGTTATCTGGTTGTTATCTGGTTGTTGGTTGTTATCTGGTTGTTTGGTTGTTATCTGGTTGTTATCTGGTTGTTTGGTTGTTATCTGGTTGTTATCTGGTTGTTGGTTGTTATCTGGTTGTTTGGTTGTTGGTTGTTATCTGGTTGTTTGGTTGTTATCTGGTTGTTATCTGGTTGTTATCTGGTTGTTGGTTGTTATCTGGTTGTTATCTGGTTGTTGGTTGTTATCTGGTTGTTTGGTTGTTATCTGGTTGTTATCTGGTTGTTGGTTGTTATCTGGTTGTTATCTGGTTGTTATCTGGTTGTTGGTTGTTATCTGGTTGTTATCTGGTTGTTTGGTTGTTATCTGGTTGTTATCTGGTTGTTGGTTGTTATCTGGTTGTTGGTTGTTATCTGGTTGTTGGTTGTTATCTGGTTGTTGGTTGTTATATGGTTGTTATCTGGTTGTTGGTTGTTATATGGTTGTTATCTGGTTGTTGGTTGTTATATGGTTGTTATCTGGTTGTTTGGTTGTTGGTTGTTATCTGGTTGTTGGTTGTTATCTGGTTGTTGGTTGTTATCTGGTTGTTGGTTGTTATATGGTTGTTATCTGGTTGTTGGTTGTTATATGGTTGTTATCTGGTTGTTGGTTGTTATCTGGTTGTTATCTGGTTGTTGGTTGTTATCTGGTTGTTGGTTGTTATCTGGTTGTTATCTGGTTGTTATATGGTTGTTTGGTTGTTATCTGGTTGTTATCTGGTTGTTGGTTGTTATCTGGTTGTTATCTGGTTGTTGGTTGTTATCTGGTTGTTTGGTTGTTATCTGGTTGTTATCTGGTTGTTGGTTGTTATCTGGTTGTTATCTGGTTGTTGGTTGTTATCTGGTTGTTATCTGGTTGTTGGTTGTTATCTGGTTGTTATCTGGTTGTTGGTTGTTATCTGGTTGTTATCTGGTTGTTGGTTGTTATCTGGTTGTAATCTGGTTGTTATCTGGTTGTTATATGGTTGTTATCTGGTTGATTGGTTGTTATCTGGTTGTTATCTGGTTGTTGGTTGTTATATGGTTGTTATATGGTTGTTGGTTGTTATCTGGTTGTTATCTGGTTGTTATCTGGTTGTTGGTTGTTATCTGGTTGTTATCTGGTTGTTATCTGGTTGTTATCTGGTTGTTATCTGGTTGATTGGTTGTTATCTGGTTGTTATCTGGTTGTTGGTTGTTATCTGGTTGTTGGCTGTTATCTGGTTGTTGGTTGTTATCTGGTTGTTATCTGGTTGTTGGTTGTTATCTGGTTGTTATCTGGTTGTTATCTGGTTGTTATCTGGTTGTTGTGTGGTTGTTGGTTGTTATCTGGTTGTTATCTGGTTGTTATCTGGTTGTTATCTGGTTGTTGGTTGTTATCTGGTTGTTATCTGGTTGTTGGTTGTTATCTGGTTGTTGTGTGGTTGTTGGTTGTTATCTGGTTGTTGGTTGTTATCTGGTTGTTATCTGGTTGTTGTGTGGTTGTTGGTTGTTATCTGGTTGTTATCTGGTTGTTATCTGGTTGTTGTGTGGTTGTTGGTTGTTATCTGGTTGTTATCTGGTTGTTGTGTGGTTGTTGGTTGTTATCTGGTTGTTATCTGGTTGTTATCTGGTTGTTGGTTGTTATCTGGTTGTTTGGTTGTTATCTTGTTGTTATCTGGTTGTTATCTGGTTGTTGTGTGGTTGTTGGTTGTTATCTGGTTGTTGTGTGGTTGTTGGTTGTTATCTGGTTGTTGTGTGGTTGTTGGTTGTTATCTGGTTGTTATCTGGTTGTTGTGTGGTTGTTGGTTGTTATCTGGTTGTTATCTGGTTGTTGGTTGTTATCTGGTTGTTGGTTGTTATCTGGTTGTTGTGTGGTTGTTGGTTGTTATCTGGTTGTTATCTGGTTGTTGGTTGTTATCTGGTTGTTATCTGGTTGTTATCTGGTTGTTGTGTGGTTGTTGGTTGTTATCTGGTTGTTATCTGGTTGTTGTGTGGTTGTTGGTTGTTATCTGGTTGTTATCTGGTTGTTGGTTGTTATCTGGTTGTTGTGTGGTTGTTGGTTGTTATCTGGTTGTTGTGTGGTTGTTGGTTGTTATCTGGTTGTTATCTGGTTGTTGTGTGGTTGTTGGTTGTTATCTGGTTGTTGTGTGGTTGTTGGTTGTCATCTGGTTATTTTCTGGTTGTTGTGTGGTTGTTGGTTGTTATCTGGTTGTTATCTGGTTGTTTTCTGGTTGTTGTGTGGTTGTTGGTTGTTATCTGGTTGTTATCTGGTTGTTATCTGGTTATTGGTTGTTATCTGGTTGTTGGTTGTCATCTGGTTGTTATCTGGTTGTTATCTGGTTGTTGGTTGTTATCTGGTTGTTATCTGGTTGTTATCTGGTTGTTATCTGGTTGTTATCTGGTTGTTGGTTGTTGTCTGGTTGTTATCTGGTTGTTGTGTGGTTGTTATCTGGTTGTTATCTGGTTGTTGTGTGGTTGTTGGTTGTTATCTGGTTGTTGGTTGTTATCTGGTTGTTATCTGGTTGTTGTGTGGTTGTTGGTTGTTATCTGGTTGTTGGTTGTTATCTGGTTGTTATCTGGTTGTTATCTGGTTGTTGTGTGGTTGTTGGTTGTTATCTGGTTGTTGGTTGTTATCTGGTTGTTATCTGGTTGTTGGTTGTTATCTGGTTGTTATCTGGTTGTTATATGGTTGTTATATGGTTGTTATCTGGTTGTTATCTGGTTGTTATCTGGTTGTTATCTGGTTGTTATATGGTTGTTGTGTGGTTGTTGGTTGTTATCTGGTTGTTATCTGGTTGATTGGTTGTTATCTTGTTGTTGTGTGGTTGTTATCTGGTTGTTATATGGTTGTTGGTTGTTATCTGGTTGTTATCTGGTTGTTGGTTGTTATCTGGTTGTTATCTGGTTGTTATCTGGTTGTTGGTTGTTATCTGGTTGTTATCTGGTTGTTATCTGGTTGTTATATGGTTGTTGTGTGGTTGTTGGTTGTTATCTGGTTGATTGGTTGTTACCTCGTCGATGTCGCGGCAGTGTGTCCCGTTGCCGCTGGTTCCAGGTGGACAGGGTCCACAGGTGTATCCTGGATACTGCATGCTCTCCATGCAGGCCACGCCCTTATAGCAGGGGTTGGGGGAGCAGCGGGAACGAGGTTCGTGGAAACCTGCAGACAGGTGGAGAGATGCTGGTTTCAATCAGGTCTTCAGATACACACCTGCTGCACTGACAAACACAGAGCTGCTGACTCACCACAAACCTGACACTCCAGGATGGTGTTTCTGATCAGAGACATCTCCTTCACCTGAGGACGAGGGACAACAATCAGCTGCTCACATATGGGAACACACGCTGTCTCACCTGCCTGCCTCTGTCTTACCTGTCTGTGTCTGTCTGTGTCTGTCTCACCTGTCTGTGTCTGTCTGTCTCTGTCTCACCTGTTTGCCTCTGTCTCACCTGTCTGTGTCTGTCTGCTTCTGTCTCACCTGTCTGTGTCTGTCTTACTTGTCTGTCTCTGTCTCACCTGTTTGCCTCTGTCTCACCTGTCTGTGTCTGTCTCACCTGTCTGTGTCTGTCTCACCTGTCTGTCTCTGTCTCACCTGTCTGTGTCTGTCTGCTTCTGTCTCACCTGTCTGTGTCTGTCTCACCTGTCTGTGTCTGTCTCACCTGTCTGTGTCTGTCTGTCTGTGTCTGTCTGTGTCTGTCTGTGTCTGTCTGTGTCTGTCTGTGTCTGTCTCACCTGTCTGTGTCTGTCTGTGTCTGTCTGTGTCTGTCTCACCTGTCTGTGTCTGTCTCACCTGTCTGTGTCTGTCTGTGTCTGTCTCACCTGTCTGTGTCTGTCTCACCTGTCTGTGTCTGTCTGTGTCTGTCTCACCTGTCTGTGTCTGTCTCACCTGTCTGTGTCTGTCTGTGTCTGTCTCATCTGTCTGTGTCTGTCTCACCTGTCTGTGTCTGTCTCACCTGTCTGTGTCTGTCTGTGTCTGTCTGTCTCTGTCTCACCTGTCTGTGTCTGTCTGTGTCTGTCTGTGTCTGTCTCACCTGTCTGTGTCTGTCTGTGTCTGTCTCACCTGTCTGTGTCTGTCTCACCTGTCTTTGTCTGTCTGTGTCTGTCTCACCTGTCTGTGTCTGTCTGTGTCTGTCTCACCTGTCTGTCTCTGTCTCACCTGTCTGTGTCTGTCTCACCTGTCTGTGTCTGTCTGTCTGTGTCTGTCTGTGTCTGTCTGTGTCTGTCTGTGTCTGTCTCACCTGTCTGTGTCTGTCTGTGTCTGTCTGTGTCTGTCTCACCTGTCTGTGTCTGTCTCACCTGTCTGTGTCTGTCTGCTTCTGTCTCACCTGTCTGTGTCTGTCTCACCTGTCTGTGTCTGTCTGCTTCTGTCTCACCTGTCTGTGTCTGTCTCACCTGTCTGTGTCTGTCTGCTTCTGTCTCACCTGTCTGTGTCTGTCTCACCTGTCTGTGTCTGTCTGTGTCTGTCTCACCTGTTCTCTGATGTCCTGTCGCAGCTCTCCCAGGATCTGGTTAAAGATGATGAGCTGACCAATCAGAGCCTTGGTGTGATCACCTGACAGGAAACAATGAGAGCAACATGATCCACAGTCATTGATCTGTATGCAGGTGAACTTGATCAGCTATGATTATTGATTGGTTATCAGAACAGTGAAACTCACCCAGGATAGAGTGCACCTCCCCGCTCACTGAAACATGGAAGAAAACTTATTGATATGATTTTCATTTATTGATTATATTTATTCGAAGTGATCAGCTGACCTTCTTCTCAGTAGCACCTGACCTTCATCACTATAACACCTGACCTTCATCACTGTAACACCTGACCTTCATCATTGTAACACCTGACCTTCTTCTCAGTAGCACCTGACCTTCATCACTATAACACCTGACCTTCATCTCTGTAACACCTGACCTTCATCTCTGTAACACCTGACCTTCATCACTGTAACACCTGACCTTCATCACTATAACACCTGACCTTCTTCTCTGTAACACCTGACCTTCATCACTATAACACCTGACCTTCATCACTATAACACCTGACCTTCATCACTATAACACCTGACCTTCATCACTGTAACACCTGACCTTCATCACTATAACACCTGACCTTCTTCTCTGTAACACCTGACCTTCATCACTATAACACCTGACCTTCATCACTATAACACCTGACCTTCTTCTCTGTAACACCTGACCTTCATCACTATAACACCTGACCTTCATCACTATAACACCTGACCTTCATCACTGTAACACCTGACCTTCATCACTATAACACCTGACCTTCATCACTATAACACCTGACCTTCATCACTGTAACACCTGACCTTCATCACTGTAACACCTGACCTTCATCACTATAACACCTGACCTTCATCACTATAACACCTGACCTTCATCACTGTAACACCTGACCTTCATCACTATAACACCTGACCTTCATCACTGTAACACCTGACCTTCATCACTGTAACACCTGACCTTCTTCTCAGTAGCACCTGACCTTCATCACTATAACACCTGACCTTCATCACTGTAACACCTGACCTTCATCTCTGTAACACCTGACCTTCATCACTATAACACCTGACCTTCATCACTGTAACACCTGACCTTCATCACTGTAACACCTGACCTTCTTCTCTGTAACACCTGACCTTCATCACTATAACACCTGACCTTCATCACTATAACACCTGACCTTCATCACTGTAACACCTGACCTTCTTCTCTGTAACACCTGACCTTCATCACTATAACACCTGACCTTCATCACTATAACACCTGACCTTCTCTGTAACACCTGACCTTCATCACTATAACACCTGACCTTCATCACTATAACACCTGACCTTCATCACTATAACACCTGACCTTCATCATTATAACACCTGACCTTCATCTCTGTAACACCTGACCTTCATCACTATAACACCTGACCTTCATCTCTGTAACACCTGACCTTCATCTCTGTAACACCTGACCTTCATCACTATAACACCTGACCTTCATCACTGTAACACCTGACCTTCATCACTGTAACACCTGACCTTCTTCTCATTAACACCTGACCTTCATCACTATAACACCTGACCTTCATCACTGTAACACCTGACCTTCATCACTGTAACACCTGACCTTCATCTCTGTAACACCTGACCTTCATCACTGTAACACCTGACCTTCATCACTATAACACCTGTACTTCTTCTCAGTAACACCTGACCTTCATCTCTGTAACACCTGACCTTCTTCTCAGTAACACCTGACCTTCATCACTATAACACCTGACCTTCTTCTCAGTAACACCTGACCTTCATCACTGTAACACCTGACCTTCATCACTGTAACACCTGACCTTCATTACTGTAACACCTGACCTTCATCACTGTAACACCTGTACTTCTTCTCAGTAACACCTGACCTTCATCTCTGTAACACCTGACCTTCTTCTCAGTAACACCTGACCTTCATCACTATAACACCTGACCTTCTTCTCAGTAACACCTGACCTTCATCACTGTAACACCTGACCTTCATCACTGTAACACCTGACCTTCATTACTGTAACACCTGACCTTCATCACTGTAACACCTGACCTTCATCACTATAACACCTGACCTTCTTCTCAGTAACACCTGACCTTCATCACTGTAACACCTGACCTTCATCACTGTAACACCTGACCTTCATCACTGTAACACCTGACCTTCATCACTATAACACCTGACCTTCATCACTGTAACACCTGACCTTCATCACTGTAACACCTGACCTTCATCACTATAACACCTGACCTTCATCACTGTAACACCTGACCTTCATCACTGTAACACCTGACCTTCATCACTATAACACCTGACCTTCATCACTGTAACACCTGACCTTCATCACTGTAACACCTGACCTTCATCACTGTAACACCTGACCTTCATCACTATAACACCTGACCTTCATCACTATAACACCTGACCTTCATCACTGTAACACCTGACCTTCATCACTATAACACCTGACCTTCATCTCTGTAACACCTGACCTTCATCACTATAACACCTGACCTTCATCACTGTAACACCTGACCTTCATCACTGTAACACCTGACCTTCTTCTCTGTAACACCTGACCTTCATCACTATAACACCTGACCTTCATCACTGTAACACCTGACCTTCATTACTGTAACACCTGACCTTCATCACTATAACACCTGACCTTCATCATTATAACACCTGACCTTCATCACTATAACACCTGACCTTCTTCTCAGTAACACCTGACCACCACCTGATCTGGATCTGACATCAGACCATGTCAGACCACTTGAGACCAGGTTCAGGGTTACCTGTCCTACCTGTTACAGTGCTGTGGAGCACAGAGATGAGAGGAGTTAAAGGGTTAATGAGGTGAGTTTACCTGAGTTGTAGGCTGAGGAGTCTCCCTGGAACGGACAGTCAGTCAGAGCTCCGGCTTTGGCAACGCTGCCCCCCAGAGCCAGTCTGAGGGACTCCACTGCACCCTGACGGGGGGGGGGGGGCAGATTGTCAGTGATCAGACAGAGCTCAGTCTGTCTCTGAGGTTGTATCAGTAAAGATGTTTAAATGTGATAAAACTGAGACAGGAGAGACAGACAGGTGAAGAAGTGTGAAACATCAGACAGCCTGCTGGCGCCCTCTACAGGCTGCAGAGTTCATTACAGCCACAATCTGAACAAACTACATCCTGGTGATTTATGAATCAATAATATGTTCAATTATAAAAAGTATTAATGGTGTAAAATTATTATTATTATCATTATTATCATTAATATTATTATTAAAGGGTAATTTTGCTGATTTTATATATTTGTCTTCATGTTTGGATCCAAACCTACAATGAACTGATCTACTAACAAGTACTGTGTGTGTGTATAATTGCTGATATATCTGATTCCTCCGTTGTTGTCCAGAAACTATTAAAAACACGTCAGTGAGTCACATCGCTGCACTGGGTCACATGTTCCTTCATCATGAAGAGTTTTGGTTTAGAAACGGCTCCAAAGACTAATAACAGCATCACGTTTTCAGTCTCTGCAGAGTAGTTCAGTGTACGGCAGACGCTACTGAGCATGTGCAGGAACACGGTTCTGTTTACAGCTTCACCAGCTTGTTGTGCTGCAGATCACAACATCTTAATTTTAAGAGGTAAATTTATAATGTCCAATGTCAAGAGACAAACTAACGTGACTGAACTCTTCATGATGAAGAAACGTGTCAGTAGATCACTGACACATCGACTTGTTAGTAGATCAGTTCATTGTTGGTTTGGATCCAAACATGAAGAAAAACAGAGAAAATCACCAGAATGATCCTTTAAATTATCTTTCACAGCGTTTCGTAGTTTATTAAAGTGATTCGATTTTCTTTGTGTATCAGAGATGAAGACTGATGCGTCTGACTCCAGACCAGACAGGAGACAGATCTCTAGTCTTTGTGTGATCTAGTGCTGCAACAATTAGTCAATAAATCAACAGAAAAATCATTTTCACATTTTGATAATCTAATAATCGTTTTAGTAAATTTGTTAAATAAAAACGCCGAGCATCAGCTGGTGGCAGCTTCACTAATGGGAAGACTGGAAGCTTCTCTGTGTAATTTATGACAGTAGACTGAATTCTTTTGTATTTCAGACTATTGATCGGACAAAACAAGACATCTGAAGACGTCAGCTTGGGATCTTGTGTTTTCCTCTATTTTGTGACATTTTATTGACAAAACGGTGAGTTGAATAATTGAGAAAATAACTGGCAGATCAATCGATGATGAAAATAATGGTTAGTTGCAGCGTTAGTGTAACCTCACCATCGATCCCGGCTCACATTTCTTCTCCAACTACAAATCTTTTCAAGGCTGATTTACAACCGAAGGCTTAAGAATGATTTCTGAACATGAAGTTTGTCCTGAGGTTTCGCTCATATGGACATTAAATGTGAGGATTTCCTCCTGTGATCCCACACACACCTGGAGTCGAGCGTACGCCTTCTGTCCGTGTCGGATCTCCACCATCTCCGCCTCTCTGGGCAGAGGAACCAACGGCGGCAGACCCTGGCTGGAGTCGGCCAGTCGGCAGTTGACGTACAGCTCCATTTGCATGTTGTCGCGGTGAAGGCCGCCGAGTCGCAGGATGATGGAGTGACTCCGCCCGTCGGCCAGGTTGGCGTTCTGCAGGCTGACAGTGTGAAGCTTCCCGTCAGCTCTGACGTAACGCACCAGCACTGAAGAAGAAGAAGAAGAAGAAGGTGGTCACTGTTTCTGCTGACCTCATCAAACAGGGCAGGTGTCGGTCAGGTGACTCATCTACAGAATCACTGTAGTCAACTTTCATCCAAATGTGTCTAAATTATAACTGGATTTCAAGAAAATGTTCAGTATAAAATGCAGTGAATGTTTGTTTCCGTCGTAACAGATAAACAGTCGCTGCCATTAAACCGTCGCAGAAGAAGAAACAGTGAGATGACGTTGTTAAAAGAGCGACAGTCAAAGCTCAAACGATGGAAAACATGATGGAAATATGACATTTCTGTTAGTTTCATGTATTGATTTGAGGAAGGTTACAGTCTCCTCATCATCGCTCCACACAGATCTGATGTTTTCAGCTCTTCAGTGACGTTTCAGTCACATGATTCATTTATTCACTCAGTCTGTTTCCTTTCTGAGCTGCTGTTACACCTCAGACAGGAAACTGGACTGACACAGGTGGACCGAAACACACATGAGCTCAAAGTTTGTTATCAGACAGACTTCAACATGTCAGAAATGAAATATATCGTTGAACTGTTTAATCACGGCGGGCGGTGACTTATAGCTCCTAACAGCAGGAAAAGGTGCATGCTGGGTGATAATTCACAGAAAAAGAAGCACACAGCCAGATGTGGAGTAACAATAACAATGAAATTATAATTAAAATGCCTAAAAAAAGAAGGTTTCCAGTTAAAGTCTCCTGTCAGACTGATCTGAAGTCAGTTTTCAGGATCAGCTGATGAGTTTGTATTCTGACAGTAAAGGTGAGTCAGGTCAGCAGTCACCAGCGTTTACACAGAGAGAGTCTGTAGATCAGAGACTTTTCTGTTGGCAGCTCACAGCAGCAGGAAGAGGGAAAGCTGACCAATAAAAACCTTCCTCTTCCTCTTCTTCCTCTGTGTCACAGAGCTCCACTGTTCTCCAAAAACTGTTCAAAAACACATCAAGGAGCCGCAGCGTCCGTCATGACAACACGTCTCACTGTCTGTGCTGCAAAAACCATCAAAACGATTCAATATTCATGACGAGTTTCACATGTGACTCCTGACAGTTGGACTGAATGTGATGAGTTTCTGTTGTCATGTATGTTTTCATGTTGTATGAACGTTGTGTGAATGTTGTCCAGACTGTTTGTCTTTGGATTCATATCTTATTCTATTTTAGCTTATTTTAATTTACATTTCACTCATTTTAACTGTATTTAAATGGGTCTTTTCATAATGTGCACAGATTTAATTCATCTCTGAGAATGAATCCATTGATCGCAGAGATTCTGTTGGAATTAACTGAAATTCCTGCAAAACATTTCTGCTGTAAACCGCAGTGTGATCAGAACTTTAATCTATGAAACCAGCAGGTTGAAATTTCTCTTGAATGAGACGTTGATGTGAACGCAGCTTCAGGGCTGAACTGACAAAAAGATTCATTTTCTAGATGTGATGAAATCAGGCGAACAAACAAACAAACAAACAAACATCTGAGAGACAGAAAAAACCTCAAATAAATCAAATAATAAGTTCACCGCTCTCTGATTTGTATCAGAGCTGCAACTAACAATTATTCTCAACACCGAGTAACCTGCTGGTTATTTAAGTTCAGTCAGTAAACCAGTGTGCACCCAGTAGACTGCAGATGTTGTCCAGCTGTGATCACCTGCAGCTCCAACGAGTCAGCAGTCAGTGGTGGTTTAAAATACGCTTTTCAACAACTGTGAATCGGTGCAACCACGAGACGTCCTTGAGGTCATAAATGTGCACAAAAAATATTAGACTGATGGGTCCAGTAGTGTGTGAGATTCACTACAGACACACACGATCCCTGCAGATTAAACCCTGCTCCTGTTGTATGAAGATGAACTCAGTCTGACAGACGTCTTGTTGACAGTTTCCCTGAGAAACCATCAAGCAGAAGGTAAATCCTACAATACAGCTACAACCATTAGTCAATTAATCAATTAGCTGCCAACTATTAAATTAATCGCCAGCTATTGTGATAATTGATTAATTGTTTTGAGTTATTTTTACGAAGAAAAAGTCCAAATTCTTTGATTCCAGCTTCTTAAATGTGAATATTTTCTGGTTTCTTTAGTGTCTATGACAGTAAACTGAATATCTTACATCATGTTGGACTTTGGATCAACCAAATGACTCGATCTCACTCTCTGCTGTCGCTGATCACTGCGTCTGATTCACACGAGCCTTCAGAAGCTCCTGCAGGTTCAACTGAACTGACAAACACTTTTAGTGCTGACTGACTCTAACAGACTGTAAGAAACTCACTAGCCTAGCAACATGAAAGCTACAAGCAACCCAGAACGCACCACTCTCTGTAGGAGCCACTCTACATTCAAAAAGAATATCTGATGATGTGAACACATAACTGTTTCATTAATTTCCTGAATAAAATATCATCTTACTGAATGTCTTTGTGTTTTGGATTGTTGGACGGACAAAACTAGACTTTTGAAGACGCCTAGGACGCCTTGGAAGGACATTTTTCACTACATTTTCATTGTTTTTTGATGTGCTACAGACCAGTTAATCAAGAAAACATGGATGTTCTCCATCTTTCCAAACTGTCTAAACTTTGTTGACAGCAGCAGGATATTATTTATCCAGAGAAATGTCACTGAGAGCCCTGCTGCAGGCTGCTGTTTCTGTCAGAGACGGACATGAAAGTAAATAAAGTTCTGACAATTTGAACAATTGGAGTCAGTAGGTGTCAAAGGACAGTTCCCAGTGTTCCCAGTGTTCCCAGTGTTCACAGTGTGTTAAACCAGCAGTCAAGTGTCTGTAATCATTCCTCCTGTTCATACTGGATATTAAAAGATCCTTCAAATGTGCTTTAATGGAAGTGATGGAGGATAAAATCCACAGTGTGTCCACACAGTCATTTAAAGTCTGTGTGAAGCTTCTATTCAGCTTCATCAGTCTGAGTTAGTCATATCAAGTGGATATCTGACACATTTACAGTCTTTTTAGCATCAAATTCCCTCTTTGTGTTTCCTCGGACAGTGTTTCCCTGTTGAGCTGCAGGTGGAAGTATAGTAACAAAAAGAGGAACTTTGGCACTAAAAAGACTGTAACGTTGAAAGATATCTACTTGATTTGACTCATTTGGACGCTGAAGCTTCATATTAGCTTCAGACTGTGGATTTTGTCCTCCATCACTTCCATTGTAAGGTCATTATGAAGGGATCTTCTAATGGTCAGTATGAACAGGAGGAATGATTACAGCAAGAAACACAGCTTTAATGTTCATCTGATGACTGACTGCTGGTTTAAAACTGTGAACTCATCCTTTAAAGTTGAATCACCAACCTTTATTGATCTTCCCCATGACAGCGACCTCCAGGTACTTCCTGTTGTCCTCTTTGCTGTAGAGACCCAGCAGGACTCCTCCCAGCTTTGACGGCAGCCGAAACGTCGACACCACGTAGACGTCATTGAGCGCGCTCAGACCACCTGACAGCTTCTCCACCGCTGCAACACTCTGCTTTGAGTCCTGGAGACTCAACACGTCAATCACTGAGGAAGAGGAGGAATCACAGACACGTCAGTCACTAAGAGAAGGAATCACAGACACGTCAGTCACTTAGAGGAGGAATCACAGACACGTCAGTCACTTAGAGGAGGAATCACAGACACGTCAGTCACTAAGAGGAGGAATCACAGACACGTCAGTCACTTAGAGGAGGAATCACAGACACGTCAGTCGCTGAGGAAGAGGAGGAATCACAGACACGTCAGTCACTAAGAGGAGGAATCACAGACACGTCAGTCGCTGAGGAAGAGGACAAATCACAGACACGTCAGTCACTGAGGAAGAGGAGGAATCACAGACATGTCAGTCACTAAGAGGAGGAATCACAGACATGTCAGTCACTAAGAGGAGGGATCACAGACACGTCAGTCGCTGAGGAAGAGGAGGAATCACAGACACGTCAGTCACTAAGAGGAGGAATCACTGTGTTAATCACAGTGTTAATTACAGACTTAATCACAATGTTAATCACAATTAATTACAGTGTTAATCACAGTTAATTACAGTATTAATTACAGTGTTATTATAATATTAATCAGAGTTAATTACAGAGTTAATCACTGTGTTAATTACAGAGTTAATTACAGTGTTAATCAGAGACACGTCAGTCACTAAGAGGAGGAATCACAGACACGTCAGTCGCTGAGGAAGAGGAGGAATCACAGACATGTCAGTCACTGAGGCAGAGGAGGAATCACAGACACGTCAGTCACTAAGAGGAGGAATCACTGTGTTAATCACAGTGTTGATTACAGACTTAATCACAATGTTAATCACAATTAATTACAGTGTTAATTACAGTGTTATTATAATATTAATCAGAGTTAATTTCAAAGTTAATCACAGAGTTAATTACAGAGTTAATTACAGTGTTAATCACAGACACGTCAGTCACTAAGAGGAGGAATCATAGACACGTCAGTTGCTGAGGAAGAGGAGGAATCACAGACACGTCAGTTGCTGAGGAAGAGGAGGAATCACAGACACGTCAGTCGCTGAGGAAGAGGAGGAATCACAGACACGTCAGTCACTAAGAGGAGGAATCAAAGACACGTCAGTCACTGAGGGAGAGGAGGAATCACAGACACGTCAGTCACTAAGAGGAGGAATCACAGACACGTCAGTCACTAAGAGGAGGAATCAAAGACACGTCAGTCACTGAGGGAGAGGAGGAATCACAGACACGTCAGTTGCTGAGGAAGAGGAGGAATCACAGACACGTCAGTTGCTGAGGAAGAGGGGGAATCACAGACAAGTGAGTCACTAAGAGAAGGAATCACAGACACGTCAGTCACTGTGTAAAAGGAGGAATCACAGACACGTTAGTCGCTGAGGAAGAGGAGGAATCACAGACACGTCAGATGCTGAGGAAGAGGAGGAATCACAGACATGTCAGTCGCTGAGGAAGAGGAGGAATCACAGACATGTCAGTCGCTGAGGAAGAGGAGGAATCACAGACATGTCAGTCACTAAGAGGAGGAATCACAGACACGTCAGTCACTAAGAGGAGGAATCACAGACACGTCAGATGCTGAGGAAGAGGAGGAACCACAGACACGTCAGTCACTAAGAGGAGGAATCACAGACACGTCAGTTGCTGAGGAAGAGGAGGAATCACAGACACGTCAGATGCTGAGGAAGAGGAGGAATCACAGACACGTCAGTCGCTGAGGGAATAAAGGAATCACTGTGTTAATCACAGAGTTAATTACAGTGTTAATCACAGAGTTAATTACAGTGTTAATCACAGAATTAATTACAGACTTAATCACAATGTTAATCATAATTAATTACAGTGTTAATCACAATGTTAATCACATGATTCATTGCAGCGTTAATCACAGTTAATTACAGTATTAATTACAGTGTTATTATAATATTAATCAGAGTTAATTTCAAAGTTAATCACAGAGTTCATAAGTGTTAAGTGTTAATTACATAGTTAATTACAGTGTTAATCGCAGAGTTCATAAGTGTTAAGTGTTAATTACAGAGTTAATTACAGTGTAAATCAGAGTTAATAAGTGTTAAGTGTTAATTACATAGTTAATTACAGTGTTAATCGCAGAGTTCATAAGCGTTAAGTGTTAATTACAGAGTTAATTACAGTATAAATCAGAGTTAATAAGTGTTAAGTGTTAATTACATAGTTAATTACAGTGTTAATCGCAGAGTTCATAAGTGTTAAGTGTTAATTACAGAGTTAATTACAGTGTAAATCAGAGTTAATAAGTGTTAAGTGTTAATTACATAGTTAATTACAGTGTTAATCACAGAGTTAATAAGTGTTAAGTGTTAATTACAGAGTTAATTACAATGTTAATCACAGACACGTCAGTCACTGAGGAAGAGGAGGAATCACTGTGTTAATCACAGAGTTAATTACAGACTTAATCACAATGTTAATCACAGAGTTAATTACAGAGTTAATCACTGTGTTAATTACAGAGTTAATTACAGTGTTAATCACAGACACGTCAGTCACTAAGAGGAGGAATCACAGACATGTCAGTCGCTGAGGAAGAGGAGGAATCACAGATACATCAGTCACTGAGGAAGAGGAGGAATCACTGTGTTAATCACATAGTTAATTACAGTTAATTACAGTGTTAATTACAGAGTGAATTACAGTGTTCATCATAGAGTTAATTACAGTGTCAATTATAGTGTTAATCACAGAGTTAATTACAGACTTAATCACAATGTTAATCACAGTTCATTACAGTGTTAATCACATAGTTAATTACAGTGTTAATCACAATATTAATCACGATTAATTGCAGCGTAAATCAGTTATTTACAGTATAAATTACAATGTTATTATAATCTTAATCATAGTTAATTTCAATGTTAATCACAGTTAATTACAGTGTTAATCACATAGTTAATTAGTGTTAATCACAATATTAATCACATGATTAATTGCAGCGTAAATCACAGTTATTTACACTATTAATTACAATGTTATTATAATCTTAATCATAGTTAATTTCAAAGTTAATCAGAGTTAATTACAGAATTAATCACTATGTTAATTACATAGTTAATTACATAGTTAATTACAGTGTTAATCACAGAGTTCATAAGTGTTAAGTGTTAATTACGTAGTTAATTACAATGTTAATCACAGAGTTAATTACAGAGATAATTACAGTGTTCATTACAATGTTAATCACAGAATTAATCACTGTGTTAATTTCAATGTTAATCAAAAAAAGTATTAATCACAGCTTTAATCACAGCTTTAATTACAGTGTTAATAATAGCGTTAATTATAGAGTTAATAACAATGTTAATTACAGAGTTAATTACAATGTTAAACACAGAGTTAATAGCAGTGTTAAGTGTTAATTACAGTGTTAATTACAATGTTAATCACAGAGTTAACCACAGTGTCAATCACAGTTAACTACAGAGATAATTACAGTGTTAATTTCAGTGTTAATCACAGAGTTAATTACAATGTTAATCAGTATTAATCACAGTTTCAACAACAGTGTTAATCAGTGTTAATTACAGCGTTAAGCACAGTGTTAATTATAGTGTTAATTACAATGTTAATTGCAATGTTAATCACAGTGTTGATCAGTGTTAATTACAGTGATAATTACAGGTTTGTTAGTGATGTATAGAAGGTTTGCAGAGCAGCAGTCAGTGCTGGCAGCCTGGAAGAGCCCAGTATGACCAGTATGTTATGTTCTGTGTGCGTTTCTCTGCCTTTTAAAATATAATTTAATTGTAAACCAGCAGATGAAAATCACACAAAGTTCTGACACTCCAGAAATCAGTCGATCAATTTCATCTGGAGAAGTTCATTAATGGTAAAAGTATGAATGTGTGTGTAGAATCTGAGACACACATTCAGACTGTTGAGTGAAGAAACTCCAGTTGATCATTGAACTGCAGTTCAGCTCTAACAGGATGGTCGTGATGATCCGGTTTACCTGATGTTTCAGGGTCCTGGTGGTCTACGTAACTCTTTCTGCTGTCACAACTCAAACTGTCTCTAATCAATAATATCTAATCAATACTTAATCCGGTCACAGATTCAGGTGCAAGAACTTCTACAAATGAGTTTCAACTGTTGATCATGTTAATCGATCATCTCATTGACGCGGAGTTTTTTCGCGTTGAACGTTAATTCAGCAGCGGTCGGTTCTGTCGGTGTTACCTTGTCGGTCCGGTCCGTCCGTTCCGTCCGGGACTCCCGCCGCCAGCTGAGCACCGATGACTGACAGCAAAACCGGAACCACGACGCTCCAACCCCCCATGTCTGAGAGAGACCGGGACAGGGCCAGGAGAACCGGCAGGGAGAGGCTTGTCTAACGGGGACGGAGAAGCGGGAGAACCGAGCCACACAGCCGGATCCAGAGAGCAGAGACGCGGCGGCGGCGGCGGAGAGCTTCCGTCCGGAGGAGCAGCAGGAGAACCGGGGAGCAGAGGACACACGGAGCCGGGGAGAGACAGACAGCCGCCGGACCGACCGGAGGAGAAACAGCTGGAAACTGCTGCTGGCGCGCGCCGCTCGTGCGCGCAGAGTGACTGAAAAGCGCGCGACTGAAGAAACCCGCGCGGACGAGAGTTTCTGTCCGACATGACGGAAATATTACAACATGAAAGTTTATTAATTATGTTATAAAGTCCACCAGGAGAAGAGAAAGAGCGGAACAATAAGAATATTTATGATAATTCTGAATTAAGACTTTATAAGACGAGCTGATGACGTTGAGACCGACCGATAGGTGAACAATTATCAGCCGGTTATTGGCTAATTGCTGATATATCTGTTTATGTGTCGGCCGATAAATGAGAGGAAATTAAAGGACAGAAACACCAAAGATAAGTTTTAAAAATGTTAGAGAGAAGTGATGCATTTATTTTAATCTGCAATTTTTACATTTGTTTTTCTTGAACTCAAAAATGTTAATTTGAGATGTGTTGTGTGAAAATGTAATAATAATATCAGCTGATAACATTAAACTCTCAAGTATCGGTTGGGCTATAATAAGTGATAATGTTTATTTACTGTCAGTAACAGCTGACTGGAGCATCTCAGCACTTTGAGTCAGAAAGGCAAGATTTAGATTTATCACAAGTATATTTATATATATACTGAGTAAAATGAAACCGAGACACCCTTCAGATACACATACTGAATATACATTGTATAATATATAATATATATGCAAATATAGAGAGAATATATAACTATGTTAACTAAATCAGTTCAGACTAAATAACAGTTATTCAGTGTTGTTAGTTTGGTCATTTGGAACTGAAACTGTTACTGAATCCTATTAATAATCTTTCACTTGTTTGTTTGTTCTGTGGATGTTTTCATTGTTTTCTGTAATTCTTGTGTGATAACTCACCTTAAATAAATGTTGACTTAACTTTTATGAGGTATTCAATATACAATAAAGTTTTTAATTAGAGTGATTGGATTATAAAATGTGAAAAATAAGGACACATTATCCAGCTGAAAAATGAAACAGAAAATCCTGAAGATGGAACCAGAAGCTGTTTAATGTTTGTTTTTACTGGAGATCGGTGGACTGATGCTCTGTGCGGCTGGAAACAGGCTCCATTGTTACCAGAAGCAGGTCAGAGGTCAGAGGTCAGAGGTCAGGTCTCTGCTGTCCATTCAGCTTTTGTTCTGGACCTCCATTCAGTCCTGCAGCGGCCCGGCAGAGGGTCCAGAGCCAGACTGTGAGAACCAGAGACATTCTGTCTGTTCTTCACCTCGTCATGAGGCTGCTCGAAGGTTCAGATTTGGTTTCAGGGTGAAAGTTTGAATCAGGTTTCCCTCCGCAGCCTTTTTATTTACAGTAACAAAACTTTATTTATACATCATGTAGAGACAAGCTGAGAAACCCAGTGTACACGTAGAACATAACACATTCTTTAAAAACTGCAAATTATTCATATTTTCAGTGATTTACAGCCATATATGAACTTAATGAAAATGAGTTGTAAAGATTGTATATTATAGTTTTATTTCTTACATGTTTCTAGTGTGTGTGTGTATCAACAGTGAAACTGTATTTTTTACAATCTTGAAATGTTCTATAATAATATTTTCAGTGATTTTCACTAAAGTTTTATTGGCACTTTGTTAAATTGACAAAATGATGTTAGACTTAAAGCTTTGTGCTGAAAATAAGGAGACGTGCATGTGAGGTGAGGACAGGCAAAAACTAAATGTAATGTAATCCACCAGAATTACACACCTGACACAGAACATCATGTAGGAAGATATAATTAAACATAAATCTTAAATTAAATGTTTTTAAATGTTTAAAATCCCCTGAGAGTTGTACAGTTTGGTTGGCTGGTCAGATGGTTCTCAGGTGGACCTTTGAAACCCCGACAGGACACTGAGTGCTCTGGTGGCTCTGAAGGACTCTGGGGACTATGAGGGCTCTGAGGGACTCTGGGGACTCTGGGGACTATGAGGACTCTGGGGACTGAGGGCTCTGGGGACTATGAGGACTTTGGGGGCTCTGGCAACTATGAGGGCTCTGGGGACTATGAGGGCTCTGGGGGGCTCTGAGGGCTCTGGGGACTATGAGGACTCTGGGGGCTCTGGTGACTATGAGGACTCTGGGGGCTCTGGCGACTATGAGGACTCTGGCGACTATGAGGGCTCTGGGGACTATGAGGACTCTGGGGACTCTGAGGGCTCTGGGGACTATGAGGACTCTGGGGGCTCTGGCGACTATGAGGGCTCTGGGGACTATGAGGGCTCTGGGGGGCTCTGAGGGCTCTGGGGACTCTGAGGGCTCTGGGGGGTTTGGGGGGCTCTGAAGGCTCTGGGGGGTTTTGGGGGCTCTGGGGGCTCTGAAGGCTCTGGGGACTATGAGGGCTCTGGGGCGTTTTGGGGGCTCTGAAGGCTCTGGGGACTATGAGGGCTCTGGGGCGTTTTGGGGGCTCTGAGTTGGTATTGTTGGTGTGTTTGATGTCGGAGCTGAAGCTGACGGTGCAGTGGAACCGGGTGGCGTCTGTCTGTTAATTCAGTAAAAATGTAAACTGAGAGGTTTCAGGGAACAGATCCAACATGTGTGTTTGTGAATCAGTGGAACAAAGAACGAGGACCTGAAGTGTTTCTGCTGCGGTTCTCCCTGCAGGCCTCCTCCTGTTTGTTTCTGATTCTGGAGCGTTGCCATGGAAACCTGCGTTTAACAGCAGGTGGGGGGGGGGGGGGTGACACCCGCCAACGGCAGCAGTTTGACTTGTTTTCTTCTGTTGGAGAAATATAATAGAAAAGCTGCTCCGAGACTGAAACAGTTGAAAAAGTTCAGTTAAATCTGTTTCAGCTCCACAAACTGCTTCCAGATCAGCTCATTAAACCCCAAACAGGAGGGCAGATAACACACACACACACACACAGAGACACACACACACACATACACACACACACACACACACACACACACACACAGACACACACAGACAGACACACACACACTCACTCTCACACACACAGACACACACACACACTCACACACACACACAAACTCACACACAGACACAGACACACACACACACACAGACACACACACACAAACTCACACACAGACACACACACACACACTCACACACACACACACACTCACACACACACACACACAGACACACACAGACAGACACACACACACTCACACACACACACACACAGACACACACAGACAGACACACACACACTCACTCTCACACACACAGACACACACACACACACACACACAGACACACACACACACTCACACACACACTCACACAGTAACAACACAGCGCAGGATTCCTCTGTGATGGCGTCATGCGCAGCGCGGTCCAGACCCCGTCAGGACGGGTGGAGGCTGATGGTGGAGGGCTGAGGGGGCTTTTGGGAGTTTCCACTAACATGTGGATGTGTTCTCTTGTTCTCTTGTTGTCGTCATGACAGCAGGGCTGGATTCACCCTCCGATGGACCCCGACTCTAAATGAGCTGTGGCCCCCCGCTGACATCACATGACATGTTTAACTAATCAAAAGAAACACTATACTTGCAACGCCTGCAGGGCATCGACAGGACTGCAGGACTCAAATGAATCTGCAGTTTGCCGGTGAAACGGGTCCAGCAGATGCAGAGACGCCTTCATGTGCACAGCAACTGGTTTGTTGTCATCACGTCTGAACAGAATCTCCTTAAAATACATATCAACCTCAACCTGTGAGTGGTTCATCAGTGAGGACAGCAACAGTATCTGTCTGTTTAGCACCTGAAAAAGATCATAAATGCTTAGAAAATACCCCCCATTAGTTAGAAAATGAAAAGTCTGGTAACTTAATTATTTATAGATTTATTATTTGTTGTTCTTGTCATGTGATCATTCTGTTGTGAGCAAAAACAATCCGAGAAAAAGCAAATTATTTTTAAGGAACAAAGCAAACCACATTTTTTCTTATGTTTAAAAAAAAATTAACAAAAGTTAAACAAAACAAAACTTAACCAAAGTTATATTTTAAAAATGTCACTCTGAGAAATGATGTTTTAATTAATTCTGTACATAAACAGCACCAACATCCACTTCCTGTCCACTGAAAGGCTCCTGATTATTTTGTAATTCGGTACATTTCCTGTGGACACGACTTCTGGCTCTTTGGTGACAGTCAACTCCTCAGTGATGAAACTAACTATTATCTGATAACATCTGGATCTTAAACAACTTCACTTCAGTCCATAAAGTTCTTGTGATGATGCGTTCATGGACCTCCGTTCGACAGATTGTCGTCCTCAGCCGTCATCCTCCTCCTCGTGGTCGTGGGATCTGAGGGTCTCCAGGTCTGGCGGCTCCTCCAGCGCCTCCTGCTGGATGTGTTGGATGGACACCATGCCGGTCATGAGGGCGTAGCTTAGCATGGCGCCCAGAGCCACCAGCACCGATAGGAACTGCTTCCTCCGCTTGTTGGGGACGTGGTCGAAGTCTCCGCCTTCAGGCTGGGAGGACGTCTTCTGACTGGAGCTCTCTGAGGACACAGTGACCACATGCAGGACGTCAGACATGTTGTTTAAGCAAGATGGGAGCATTTTACCCCAAACAAGATGATACATTTGTGCTGCTTATGAGGTGAATTTGGGACCAATACCTTCTAAAAAAACAACATTAATTAACTAAACTAATAAACATCAGGGAGCTTTCTTCCTAAATGAACATGAATCTCTTCTCAGATTCACTTTTCTACCTCTGTGCTGGCAGAAAGTGTTAATGTCCTCACTGAGGCAATCTGTTTAACAGTGAAGGTTTATATGACATCACTAAATGATGTCATGCAGATAAACGATGAGTTTGATGCCAAAACATCTGTGAAAAAAATGCTGCTGGACTCAAAACAGACAAAAGTTTTGTTCTGTGAAACACTTTGGTCCAGTTGCTCTTATGGTTAAAATCCTCACAATTCTGAAAACATTGACAAGCAAAATCCACAACTTCCTTTACAGTTTTTACACAAGTTGAGCTTTTAAAAGATCACTGCACTTCTCCTGATGTACAATAAGTCTACCACACAGCGGCTGTCAGGTTTGTCCGCCTCACCTCGGCCGTCTCTGGGGAAGTAGAGCAGCAGGATGTTTGTGCAGAAGTTGGTCAGATTGTCGAGGGATTTCAGATGCTGCTGCAGCTTCCCGTTGGGCAGTTTGGACTTCAGGATTGGCGCCAAGTGACCAAACACATAAGCGTCCAGAGACGAAGGCCTGCAACAGGACTTTAATTAACTGCTTTGTTTGAAAATATTATTCAATTTTTAGATGTTTTTATTAGGTTTTCTGGTCAATTCATAAGGTGTCACAGTCTTTACTGTTACATCCAATGGACCTTTTTCACAGCCGACATTTGACAAAAATATTCTAGAAGTGCCGAGTGAAAGGCAACAGGACTTTCTTTAGATTACTGAAGTTGTTTCTCTCATCTAAAAGGCTTGGTCACTTCTGATTGGTGGGAACTTCCAGGTGTTTCACAAGTGACAAGTGAAACGTCTTTAAGAATCTACGGCCTGCACCAGTTAACTTTGCTCTCCTAAACATCCTCTGAGCTGGATGACAGAGTTACGGACACAGGCAGAGGTCACTCTGCCCTGCTGGTAGCGTCGGTCCGCACGAACTTACGAGTCTCCGAAGAAGAACTTGTGTGAGCCGAGACGTTGGGACAGCAGGTTCATACACTCAGCAGCATCACGGAACAACTGAAAAACATAACAGAGACACAAACACTCAGAACACAGTTCACATGTCAGCTGATTATGATCCACAGGTCAACACTGAGGTCTGAGACAACACGGGTCCCCAGGTCTGACGGGAAACACTGGATCCTGCCTCCAGTGAGCAGGTCTGCCCAGGACAGGAAAACCTCAGCTGTGGAACTGAGGTCCAACCTGGACTAACAACGAAGTACGTTCTCTTCTTGATATTTGGGCAGATAAGACCTTCTTCAGGACCGTCCTGCTTGGATCGTCCGTCTCATTGGCTGGAGCTAAATCAATTGGCGCTCCATCATACTCGTTAGGGTCTCAGCGCAGACCAGAGCTGTAATGGTACTTGTATTTGTCCCAAACTGTGCGGTACAGGATGTTTAGTTCGGTAAGCGACTTCCTCAGTTCGGTGCGCTCAGTGACCCAAACAATTACTGTCAAAACAGTGACAGTCTTATTACACTTAGTGTAAATGATAAATTAAATATCAATTCAGCAACTAAACTGTGTCAGTAATTGTTTTGGCCAATGCGCCATTGTTGGATGTTTACATTTTTCAAAATAAAAAGACTAAAATGTTATTTGCTACCTTTCTCTTTTTTCTGATGTACCAATAATGTATGGAACCATGAATTTTGTGTACTGTTACACCCCTAGTGCAGACTGGAAGTAATCCTGGAAGTCTTGTATGTGGATGTGTTGACAGTAAAGTCCTCCTGAGTCTTGAGAATTGAAGTCACAGCCTTGGTGGAGTTTACAACCCACTGAGGACATTATTCTTTGAGAATACAGAAGTGAGTGTGGTTTGAACAAAAAGTGGTCCAGATTAGAATTTTTAGTGGCATATTTTGGGATGGGAACATCCTCTGTCATAAAACCTGGCAGTGTAACTTCACCTCTTAACCTCTGGGTTCAGAAGCTCTGCCTGCCCGTAGTCAGCCAGCAGTACCTTCCCTTTCAGAGCTGTCTGACTGTTTGCCAGAATCTCTCTGATGTCAACTGAAAGTTCTTTCTGAACTCTTTCATTGCCTTCCTCAAGTTTTTGCTTCCAGGACAACAGAAGCTGAAGTCCTTCAGACACCATTCTGCCATTTCCAGAGATTCATCCAAACCCAAAACAGCTGCTTCTTTAACTTGACCGCTTCCTTCACAGCTGTTATCCACCAGAAGGTTCCAGGTGAAGCCAAACTTCTGTCCACACATCAGATCAGCTGATTCTACTGTCTTTGATCACGCCTGCTCTGTTTCCATGTCCATGACCAGTTTGTCCTGATCCAGGGTCAGTCCATCGTTAATCTTCACACCTTGGACACAGATGTCTAACAACCAACCGCTCTGATTTACTACAACTGACTGACTGAGTGAAGCATTTAAGATTCAAGGACAACCATAAATACCTCTGTAGCAAGTAAAGCAAGACACTAACACAGCCAGGGTTAAAGGTCCAGTTCCCAATGGGGACACCATCCTGAAGATGTACACACTGAATGAATGAATGAATGAATGAATGAATGAATGAATGAATGAATGAATGATGTGTTAAATAAACCAGGAGCATCTCTGTGTTGGTGTTTTATTCCTTTTACTCCTTGAACTCAAAGTTTCCAGAGTCCTCTCTGTGATGAGTTTTATGATGGCTGTGAAAAGCTCCACTGGGACATAAGAATTCCTTTCTTCATTCCTTAGAAACAGACTTTCTGAACATCAGTGAGCCATGTCGAGGTCACATCTCTGTACTGACACTGGTGATCTCAGGTAAACTAAGTCTTACTGATAGTAAATGTAAGAAAATGTTCAGTGACAGAACAGACCAAAAACCATGAACGTGTTCAAATATGATGCGTACTACAAGTTCAGCAGGTCGTCAAAATAATCAAGGTTCATTTAAGTGTTTATTCTTAACTTCAGGAACTTTAGGAACAGCAGTTTCTTAAAATGATGTTTAACTCAAAGTCTACTGACAAGCTTTTTCCAGACCTTTCAAAACATCTCTCAAGTCTTCATCAGAGAACTGAGGATGATTTGGCTCCACTGTCATCACAAACTTTGGTCATGTAATATAAAGTGATAACAACTGGTCACACTGAAACCATGAGCTCCATTTGAAAGCTCCAGAAAAAGCCAGTAAGTGAATCTTGAGTTAAGATTTTCTTAAATTGGGGTTAATCTGCAGCTGGAGTTAAAGACAGTGTCCTTCATCAGTGACAGAGGGACATCAGTAGAGCTAAACTGTGTCAGTAATAGTTTCCACTGCATCACAACTAAACTGTGTCAGTAATAGTTTCCACTGCATCACAACTAAACTGTCAGTAATAGTTTCCACTGCATCAACTAAACTGTGTCAGTAATAGTTTCCACTGCATCACAACTAAACTGTGTCAGTAATAGTTTCCACTGCAGCAACTAAACTGTGTCAGTAATAGTTTCCACTGCAGCAACTAAACTGTGTCAGTAATAGTTTCCACTGCATCACAACTAAACTGTGTCAGTAATAGTTTCCACTGCATCACAACTAAACTGTCAGTAATAGTTTCCACTGCATCAACTAAACTGTGTCAGTAATAGTTTCCACTGCATCACAACTAAACTGTGTCAGTAATAGTTTCCACTGCATCACAACTAAACTGTGTCAGTAATAGTTTCCACTGCATCACATCTAAACTGTGTCAGTAATAGTTTCTACTGCATAAACTAAACTGTGTCAGTAATAGTTTCTACTGCAACGACTAAACTGTGTCAGTAATAGTTTCCACTGCATCACAACTAAACTGTGTCAGTAATAGTTTCTACTGCATCAACTAAACTGTGTCAGTAATAGTTTCTACTGCAGCGACTAAACTGTGTCAGTAATAGTTTCCACTGCAACAACTAAACTGTGTCAGTAATAGTTTCCACTGCAACAACTAAACTGTCAGTAATAGTTTCCACTGCAGGAACTAAACTGTGTCAGTAATAGTTTCCACTGCAACAACTAAACTGTCAGTAATAGTTTCCACTGCAACAACTAAACTGTGTCAGTAATAGTTTCCACTGCATCACAACTAAACTGTGTCAGTAATAGTTTCCACTGCAGCGACTAAACTGTGTCAGTAATAGTTTCCACTGCATCACAACTAAACTGTGTCAGTAATAGTTTCCACTGCAACAACTAAACTGTGTCAGTAATAGTTTCCACTGCAGGAACTAAACTGTGTCAGTAATAGTTTCCACTGCAGCGACTAAACTGTGTCAGTAATAGTTTCCACTGCATCACAACTAAACTGTGTCAGTAATAGTTTCCACTGCATCAACTAAACTGTGTCAGTAATAGTTTCCACTGCAACGACTAAACTGTGTCAGTAATAGTTTCCACTGCATCACAACTAAACTGTGTCAGTAATAGTTTCCACTGCAACAACTAAACTGTGTCAGTAATAGTTTCCACTGCATCAACTAAACTGTCAGTAATAGTTTCCACTGCAACAACTAAACTGTGTCAGTAATAGTTTCCACTGCAACAACTAAACTGTGTCAGTAATAGTTTCCACTGCATCAACTAAACTGTCAGTAATAGTTTCCACTGCAACAACTAAACTGTGTCAGTAATAGTTTCCACTGCAAAAACTAAACTGTCAGTAATAGTTTCCACTGCAGCGACTAAACTGTGTCAGTAATAGTTTCCACTGCAGGAACTAAACTGTGTCAGTAATAGTTTCCACTGCAGGAACTAAACTGTGTCAGTAATAGTTTCCACTGCATCAACTAAACTGTCAGTAATAGTTTCCACTGCAACAACTAAACTGTCAGTAATAGTTTCCACTGCAACAACTAAACTGTCAGTAATAGTTTCCACTGCATCACAACTAAACTGTGTCAGTAATAGTTTCCACTGCAGGAACTAAACTGTGTCAGTAATAGTTTCCACTGCAGGAACTAAACTGTGTCAGTAATAGTTTCCACTGCATCACAATTAAACTGTGTCAGTAATAGTTTCCACTGCATCACAACTAAACTGTGTCAGTAATAGTTTCCACTGCAACAACTAAACTGTCAGTAATAGTTTCTACTGCAGCAACTAAACTGTGTCAGTAATAGTTTCCACTGCAACAACTAAACTGTCAGTAATAGTTTCCACTGCAGGAACTAAACTGTGTCAGTAATAGTTTCCACTGCAACAACTAAACTGTGTCAGTAATAGTTTCCACTGCATCACAGCTAAACTGTGTCAGTAATAGTTTCCACTGCAGCAACTAAACTGTGTCAGTAATAGTTTCCACTGCAACAACTAAACTGTGTCAGTAATAGTTTCCACTGCATCAACTAAACTGTCAGTAATAGTTTCCACTGCATCAACTAAACTGTGTCAGTAATAGTTTCCACTGCAACAACTAAACTGTGTCAGTAATAGTTTCCACTGCATCAACTAAACTGTGTCAGTAATAGTTTCCACTGCAACAACTAAACTGTGTCAGTAATAGTTTCCACTGCATCACAACTAAACTGTGTCAGTAATAGTTTCCACTGCATCACAACTAAACTGTGTCAGTAATAGTTTCCACTGCAGCAACTAAACTGTCAGTAATAGTTTCCACTGCAACAACTAAACTGTGTCAGTAATAGTTTCCACTGCAACAACTAAACTGTGTCAGTAATAGTTTCCACTGCAGCAACTAAACTGTGTCAGTAATAGTTTCCACTGCATCACAACTAAACAGTCAGTAATAGTTTCCACTGCATCAACTAAACTGTGTCAGTAATAGTTTCCACTGCAACAACTAAACTGTGTCAGTAATAGTTTCCACTGCAACAACTAAACTGTGTCAATAATAGTTTCCACTGCATCAACTAAACTGTGTCAGTAATAGTTTCCACTGCAACAACTAAACTGTGCCAGTAATAGTTTCCACTGTAACAACTAAACTGTCAGTAATAGTTTCCACTGTAGCAACTAAACTGTGTCAATAATAGTTTCCACTGCATCAACTAAACTGTGTCAGTAATAGTTTCCACTGCAACAACTAAACTGTGTCAGTAATAGTTTCCACTGCAACAACTAAACTGTGTCAATAATAGTTTCCACTGCATCAACTAAACTGTGTCAGTAATAGTTTCCACTGCAACAACTAAACTGTGCCAGTAATAGTTTCCACTGTAACAACTAAACTGTCAGTAATAGTTTCCACTGTAGCAACTAAACTGTGTCAGTAATAGTTTCCACTGCAACAACTAAACTGTGTCAGTAATACTTTCCACTGCAACAACTAAACTGTGTCAGTAATAGTTTCCACTGCATCACAACTAAACTGTGTCAGTAATAGTTTCCACTGCAACAACTAAACTGTGTCAGTAATAGTTTCCACTGCAACAACTAAACTGTCAGTAATAGTTTCCACTGCATCACAACTAAACTGTGTCAGTAATAGTTTCCACTGCATCACAACTAAACTGTGTCAGTAATAGTTTCCACTGCAACAACTAAACTGTGCCAGTAATAGTTTCCACTGCAACAACTAAACTGTCAGTAATAGTTTCCACTGTAGCAACTAAACTGTGTCAGTAATAGTTTCCACTGCAACAACTAAACTGTGTCAGTAATAGTTTCCACTGCATCACAACTAAACTGTGTCAGTAATAGTTTCCACTGCATCACAACTAAACTGTGTCAGTAATAGTTTCCACTGCAACGACTAAACTGTGTCAGTAATAGTTTCCACTGCAGCAACTAAACTGTGTCAGTAATAGTTTCCACTGCAGCGACTAAACTGTGTCAGTAATAGTTTCCACTGCATCACAACTAAACTGTGTCAGTAATAGTTTCCACTGCAACAACTAAACTGTCAGTAATAGTTTCCACTGCATCACAACTAAACTGTGTCAGTAATAGTTTCCACTGCATCACAACTAAACTGTGTCAGTAATAGTTTCCACTGCAACAACTAAACTGTGTCAGTAATAGTTTCCACTGCATCACAACTAAACTGTGTCAGTAATAGTTTCCACTGCAACAACTAAACTGTGTCAGTAATAGTTTCCACTGCAGCAACTAAACTGTGTCAGTAATAGTTTCCACTGCATCACAACTAAACTGTGTCAGTAATAGTTTCCACTGCAACAACTAAACTGTGTCAGTAATAGTTTCCACTGCAGCAACTAAACTGTGTCAGTAATAGTTTCCACTGCAACACAACTAAACTGTGTCAGTAATAGTTTCCACTGCAACACAACTAAACTGTGTCAGTAATAGTTTCCACTGCAACAACTAAACTGTGTCAGTAATAGTTTCCACTGTAGCAACTAAACTGTGTCAGTAATAGTTTCCACTGCATCACAACTAAACTGTGTCAGTAATAGTTTCCACTGCAGCAACTAAACTGTGTCAGTAATAGTTTCCACTGCAGCAACTAAACTGTGCCAGTAATAGTTTCTACTGCAGCAACTAAACTGTGTCAGTAATAGTTTCCACTGCAGCAACTAAACTGTGTCAGTAATAGTTTCCACTGTAGCAACTAAACTGTGTCAGTAATAGTTTCCACTGCATCACAACTAAACTGTGTCAGTAATAGTTTCCACTGCAGCAACTAAACTGTGTCAGTAATAGTTTCCACTGCAGCAACTAAACTGTGTCAGTAATAGTTTCCACTGCAGCAACTAAACTGTGTCAGTAATAGTTTCCACTGCAGCAACTAAACTGTGCCAGTAATAGTTTCCACTGCAACAACTAAACTGTGCCAGTAATAGTTTCCACTGTAACAACTAAACTGTGTCAGTAATAGTTTCCACTGCAACACAACTAAACTGTGTCAGTAATAGTTTCTACTGCATCACAACTAAACTGTGTCAGTAATAGTTTCCACTGCATCACAACTAAACTGTGTCAGTAATAGTTTCTACTGCATCACAACTAAACTGTGTCAGTAATAGTTTCCACTGCATCAACTAAACTGTGTCAGTAATAGTTTCCACTGCATCACAACTAAACTGTGTCAGTAATAGTTTCCACTGCATCACAACTAAACTGTGTCAGTAATAGTTTCCACTGCAACAACTAAACTGTGTCAGTAATAGTTTCCACTGTAACAACTATACTGTGTCAGTAATAGTTTCCACTGCAACAACTAAACTGTGTCAGTAATAGTTTCCACTGTAACAACTAAACTGTGTCAGTAATAGTTTCCACTGCAACAACTAAACTGTGTCAGTAATAGTTTCCACTGCAACAACTAAACTGTGTCAGTAATAGTTTCCACTGTAACACAACTAAACTGTGTCAGTAATAGTTTCCACTGTAACAACTAAACTGTGTCAGTAATAGTTTCCACTGCAACAACTAAACTGTGTCAGTAATAGTTTCCACTGTAACACAACTAAACTGTGTCAGTAATAGTTTCCACTGCAGCACAACTAAACTGTGTCAGTAATAGTTTCCACTGTAACACAACTAAACTGTGTCAGTAATGGTTTCCACTGTAACAACTAAACTGTGTCAGTAATAGTTTCCACTGCATCACAACTAAACTGTGTCAGTAATGGTTTCCACTGTAACAACTAAACTGTGTCAGTAATAGTTTCCACTGCATCACAACTAAACTGTGTCAGTAATGGTTTCCACTGTAACAACTAAACTGTGTCAGTAATAGTTTCCACTGCATCACAACTAAACTGTGTCAGTAATAGTTTCCACTGCATCAACTAAACTGTGTCAGTAATAGTTTCCACTGTAACAACTATACTGTGTCAGTAATAGTTTCCACTGTAACAACTATACTGTGTCAGTAATAGTTTCCACTGTAACAACTATACTGTGTCAGTAATAGTTTCCACTGTAACAACTATACTGTGTCAGTAATAGTTTCCACTGTAACAACTATACTGTGTCAGTAATAGTTTCCACTGCAACAACTAAACTGTGTCAGTAATAGTTTCCACTGTAACAACTAAACTGTGTCAGTAATAGTTTCCACTGCAACAACTAAACTGTGTCAGTAATAGTTTCCACTGTAACACAACTAAACTGTGTCAGTAATAGTTTCCACTGCAACAACTAAACTGTGTCAGTAATAGTTTCCACTGTAACACAACTAAACTGTGTCAGTAATAGTTTCCACTGTAACAACTAAACTGTGTCAGTAATAGTTTCCACTGCATCAACTAAACTGTGTCAGTAATAGTTTCCACTGCAACAACTAAACTGTGTCAGTAATAGTTTCCACTGTAGCAACTAAACTGTGTCAGTAATAGTTTCCACTGCAGCAACTAAACTGTGTCAGTAATAGTTTCCACTGCAGCAACTAAACTGTGTCAGTAATAGTTTCCACTGCAGCACCAGACTGGAAGTAATCCTGGAAGTCTTGAATGTGGATGTGTTGACAGTTAAGTCCTCCTGAGTCTTGAGAATTGAAAAGTCACAGCCTTGGTGGAGTTTTCAGCCCACTGAGGATGTTCTTCTTTGAGAATACAGAAGTGGTGAGTGTGGTTTGAACAAAATGTGGTAAGCAACATTTTTATGATAAACCTTTTAGATCTTGGTTGTTTTTAACTTTATCTTTTAACTGGATGAAGGATTTTAGTCGTCGGACGTCTGGACTTCAAGTTATCAGAGAAACAAGCTGAGCAAACGTTAGCAGCAGCTCGGCTAACAGCCCCTCCCAGACGTCCTGTGCCCACCATACAGCGTCAAAAACACTGATTTTTTATGTGAAACTACTGTATTCAGTGTTTTTTTACCCGTTTTAATCAGCCGGTCTGTTTGTTCTGGAGAGGAGGAGACCTCTGAGGATAATTCGGCTCTCGGTAAAAAAAAAAAAAAAGTAATTCTAACCCGCAGAAGCTGGTTGTTTAACAATAAAGACAACAACTCCCATGATCCCGTGCTACTTTACGACATCATCACACGCTGTCTTTTGTTATTGTTTTGACTGAGATCAAAATAACAAGATCCAATTCCATATTTACAAGAAGATAGTAAACTATCATAATTATGATAAATCTAATAATTACGAGAAAAGAGCTCATTATTACCAGAAAAATCTCATAATTACATAATTATAAAATACAGACGTCATAAAGGCCTCCAGTTGATTTGGCGATCATGAATATGCACAGAAGATTTCATGATGATCTGTGATGGATTTGTTGTTCAGCTACTTCAATGCTGCACTGACCGACTGACATCATCATCATCCTCCTCCTCCTCTTCCTAACCTTCTTTCCTTTGATTTATTTTGTTTCCAGCATCATTTCTTTTCTTTCACTCTTCAAAAATTACAACTCGACTGGTTTCAGACAGTGGAAGAGCAGCTCTAGTTTCACTGGACCTGAGTCAACTGTTGTTGAACAGAACTATCTCTCTAAAAACCATCTATTGAATAAAACTTTCTACAACGATGATTTTTATGTTCGTAACTGAGGTCAAAGAGTCTGAAACCAAGTCAGCCGAGAGGAAACATTTAAGACTGGATCTAAAGTTTTCCTTGCTCCCTGGAGAGCCGACCCTCTGAGGACTTTTCATGCTGACAGAAACAAATTTTTATTTAACGAGTTTCTCCTGAACGCTGACTGACCTCTGACCTTTTCCAAAAGTGGACGGATTGTTCCAAACCAGCAGTTTTCCAGCAGAAAGATCCATTGAAGAGAGTTTTCCTTTCTCTGTAAATGTGTTCCGACCACTTCAAGGAAAAGGCTGCACACATGGAAACCATATATATCTCTGTACAGACTGGAAAACTGTGCTGATGTTAGTCAGACTTGAATCCTCCTCACAGAGGAACACAGAACATGAGCTGCTTGGTGCTTTTTCTCAGAGATGTGTTTAAGTCACTGCATATCGCAGCTTTTATTTCACAGCTCACAGCTGAATGTCTAACATGTCCTCACCTCCTTCTCCAGCTCCTCTCCGGCCTCCAGGCTCTCGTTTCCTCGCAGCAGTCGCAGTTTCTCCAGCTGTCTGCGTTGCATCCGTCCGGGCAGGAAGAAGTTGAGGGGGAACGGCATGTGCTCGGCGTACCAGCGGCGAGTCACATCCACGTAGTTCTTTGGCTCGATCCAGAACGCGTAGATCTGCAACAGACATGATCCCTCCTCAACACAAACCTTGTTTTGTTTTCGTGATAAACATGGGCGTGTTTAAAGCGGTTCTCACCAGGGCAGGCATGAGTTTCTCCTCCATCAGAGAGATGAAGGCCAGGCTGTCGGCGCCCTCCTTGGCCGACAGGTCGTAGTCTGCATTATATTTCTGAAAAACAAATCAGATTTTCTGCTGAGAGAACAACAACAACACGGACACATTAAAGTCTCTCACGCACCACAATTTAAAACACCAACATCTGTGGTGAATTCAGTTCATTCTAATAGAGTCTCTGGTCACGCTTTGTTTTACACGTCCTTTCATTTTATTACATTTTCCTAGAAATGCTCACAGTAATTCGCAGATATTTAATGATTAATATTTAGGACATTTTACAGAGAGGCTGCTGCAATTTGGTACAAACTGTAAGAAAAAAAGCGTAAAGTTGGTTGAGTTGGTAAAAACTCATCATATTTGGGTTCCTAGTTGTTAATTAGCAAAACTTCTTAATAAATTACACTCTTAACAATTTCACTAACAGAAGATACTTGGTTTGTATTGGTATTGGCATAATAGAGTCTTTCTTATAACTCTTCAATGAGCACCTAATACAACCATATGACATCATCCTTTCAAAGAAATGAACAGTCACACAGCAGCTACTGCACCCTTTCGGTAAAATAACTTAAAACTGTTGGTGACCTGTTGGTAAACGTGTCGCGACATTCACGCGTCCTTTAATAAACGGGACGCGACATTCACGCGTCCTTTAATAAACAGGACGCGACATTCACGCCTCCTTTAATGAACAAGACGCGACATTCACGCGTCCTTTAATAAACGTGACGCGACATTCACGCGTCCTTTAATAAACGGGACGCGACATTCACGCGTCCTTTAATAAACAGGACGCGACATTCACGCGTCCTTTAATAAACGGGACGCGACATTCACGCGTCCTTTAATAAACAGGACGCGACATTCACGCCTCCTTTAATGAACAAGACGCGACATTCACGCGTCCTTTAATAAACGGGACGCGACATTCACGCGTCCTTTAATGAACGTGACGCGACATTCACGCGTCCTTTAATGAACGTGACGCGACATTCACGCGTCCTTTAATAAACGTGACGCGACATTCACGCGTCCTTTAATAAACGTGACGCGACATTCACGCGTCCTTTAATAAACGGGACGCGACATTCACGCGTCCTTTAATGAACGTGACGCGACATTTACGCGTCCTTTAATGAACGGGACGCGACATTCACGCGTCCTTTAATGAACGGGACGCGACATTTACGCGTCCTTTAATGAACGGGACGCGACATTCACGCGTCCTTTAATGAACGTGACGCGACATTCACGCGTCCTTTAATGAACGGGACGCGACATTCACGCGTCCTTTAATGAACGTGA